>NC_140285.1:5506682-5516682 GCF_964030765.1 Micromesistius poutassou | reverse complement strand
GAGTTCTACAGTGGGGAGGAGTTTCACGAAGACGACATCATGTTCACGAGAGACAGGTCGCCCCTTAAGACCTGACTTCACCTTGATAATATTATTACATACTTTTATTATTACATAGACTAGTTGTTATTCATGCCGAGGGTTAAGGTGAAGGAGGGAAGTGGCGACCAGGACACTAGGAGTCCCTATGGATGTATTGCATGTTTTATTATTTTATATATTTTTATAAACATTCCTCTTGTTATCACATAATATATCGTCTAAAAAATAAAAAATGTTTCATTGCAGAGATTAGGTCCAGGATGGAAAACACCCACTAGTATGTGTTATGAATCAAACGTCAAACACCATGTCCATATTTTGTTCCACCACACATGCAGGTTGTCTCACATGGACTACCACGACGCCGAGGGGGACCAGGACCCCCAAGCCCCCGGGGGTTACTATGACGACGACCAACAGCCCATCTTCCGAGATGGCCACCGGTCACCCAAGAGGCGGTTTCTTTCCTCGCCGCAACGTGAGTTGATTGGCTGTTATCTATCACCCTTTTGTCAATTAACCCGACCAGATGATAAGCCCAACTAGACGGGGTTAGACAGGGGAACTCGACTGAGCTACCCTGGTGTATACTCAGTGTAGTCATTGTAGTGATGTTCAGCCGCCTTTCCTAAATCAATTCTTCATCTGCAACGCCGCTTTGACGTTTCCATTGCTTGTAACATTGTTGTGTGGTGTGTTGTTTTTTTTGTGTGACGTTGTGAGTTGGTTTGTCTTGGGTGTTGGTTCATGTTGTGTGTCATTGCGACGTGTATATTGTTGTGTTGTGTTGTGTGTTTGGTATGTGTGGTTGTGATGACTTGTGATGTGCGTCAACGTGTGTCAATGTGTGTAACGTTGTGTGTGATGGCTCCTTCCCAGCGTCTGGCAGGTCCACCTTTAGTTTTGAGTGTCTGCGCCGACAGGGCAGCGACGAGGACCCGCCCCCTCTCTCGCCCTCCTGCACGGCGCTGCCCCTGCACCTCATGCAGCAGCAGGTGATCCAGCACACACGCACGCACACGCACACACACACACACACACACACACACACATACACGCAAACGCACACACACACACACCCATTTTCACCCATTTGACAAAAGTCGTAGTTACAACGGCGTTAAAGTCGCCACTATGAAAAGTTTGACGCCGAATTGTACATATATTCAAACCAATTCATGGCTACAATGAGGCGTAGTTCCACGCACCCACGCATGTGTGTGTGCACCCTCCCTCATCCACTTACTGACTCACTCACTGGGTCACACACTCACACAAGGTGAAGCTTAGGTGTCCTCGTCTGTCTGGAGCTCTGCTGACCTTTGCCCCTTTCAAATGTGTTGCCTAGGTGATGGCCGTAGCCGGCTTTGACACCCGGAGATTAAGACGTCTGTCTCCGACACAGTCGCTACGCTCCTGGGCCACGCCCCCGGCCTCGCCGATTGGGCGAGACGGCTCGCCCAGCTACACACCGCTCATCCAGGTGTGGTTGACTCAGGATTCTTTTTAATTTGTATGTGTTCACTGTTAACAAAACACGTTCAGTATATCAAAAGAGCTGAGGGAGGAATAGAGGAGGAGGCATAGGAGAAGTTAGGGCCTTGTTTGATCCTTTATTCATTTGTTCTGTCCTTTGTGTTTATTCATTCATTAGGGTGGGGCAAATATTAATACAATATACATTTTGAAACATGATTGTACGTCACTTGATGGTTTTAGTAGTGAACATTTACCTGTCAGCACCGACGGTTGATGTAGTGATACAACTAGTGATACAACTACAAAATTGTGGTTCTTCTATTTGCATTGTACATTTGTTGTAATTGCCATTAAAGCTGATTTTGACTTTGACTCCCCGGCTCAGAACAGACTCGGGGACAATAGTAGGGAATAGCAATGGCGTAGATCATTGCATTGACCCAGCAGGCACTCTGTCTGATGGACCACCTTCCTGTTTGAGTGTTAGCGTGTTCTCTTATAGCTTGTTTTCCCCCCGCCACCCAGGTGGACTGGCGCAGCCCGGGCAGCATCAGCAGCATCCCGGGGTCTCTGCGGAGGTCCTCCTGGTACACGGACGCCCGGGACGGACCCCCCAGCCGGGCCTACTCCCCCTCCCTCCTAAGGCTGCCCACCGAGAGCCACGCCCACTTCCTGCAGAAGAGAGGAAGTGCCAACAGTCTCGTGGAGGCAGTCAGTACAGTACACACACACACACACACACACACACAAAAACATCCAAACACACTAATCCTCTACATTTTCACATTCAATAATATTTATAAGCTTTGAAGTTATCTTAAAATGCAGATGTTTGACAGCAGTAAAATAGGTAGGTAATCATTTACACCATATTTATATACAATAAATAATATATATCTTGTGCATTTTCGTAGTGTTATTTTTAGGAGTGGCCTTCATTCAAATGTCTCGCCTTTCTTATCTTCCCACGGCCTTGCATGCGTGTAACAAGTAGCAGTGTTTTAGTTATCTCCATGAGCAGCACAGGAACTGCTGAGATGACCCGCTAATCGTTCATCTTGCTCCCTCTCGCTCTCTCACTCTCTCACACACACAAAGAAACCCATACACCTTATGTTTACTGCACACAGCACAAATGTTTTCGGCAGTTGATCAATTTGGTGGACACTTTTATCCAAATCGTTGTACTATACTCATAATAAATGAGTAAGTGAGTGCAAACATTAGTATTCGCATTTTATTAGCATTCAGTGGAATCCAAACCATTTTAACGAGACTCAAGGTGCTTTACGCGGGGTAGACACTGAACACAAAACACTTTGGATAAATGAAAGACAAACATCTAAAAGCAGCTCTGGACAGAGCCCACTGGAACAGTAAAGGCTGAAGTTATGGTTCCACGTCGACACAATGCACAGGGGTTTACGGACCCCTTACGTCCTTGCGGACCCTCCTTGCGTCCATTGCAAGGGCCTGACGTGCGCCTCCCAAAAATTGTAACAAGGGCTGTGATTGGTCTGCTCACTAAAACCTGATGCAGAACCAAAACAGTTTCACGACTGCGTCGAAGCGTCTGCGTGGTCATTGCGTTGCGTCGACGTGGAACCAGAACTATATGGGGTCAGTTCAGTTTCATTAATAATGAATGCACAGAGAAGGATTCACAAATGTATTTTGTGATTTATATATAAATGACTCTCTTCTCACAAATACATTTCAATGCACACACAAATGGATATTGGTATGTATAAATGTAAAATAAATCCATAAACAAAAATAAGTTTCACAAACACATTTCTGATCCACACACAAATGTGTCTTGTTTTAAATAAATGTAATTTAAATCCATAAATATATTAATTAAAAATATATTTGCAATTTTCATCAAAAATGTATTTCGATGTTGTTACATTTATATACAAACTGTTAAACTTGAATTTACAAGATGCTTTTCATTTGTGAACTTGTTTCCATTTGTGTGTCAACTGGTTTGTATTTATATGTGGATTTTTGAGACTCTCCTGACGTGGCTGGATTCACAAATGCATTTTTTTCAACAAGGAACTCTCTGTAGCCAATCAGATGCCTCCCTCGTTTTCAGCCAATCACGTGACTGCAGTCCCTCAAGGCCAATTTCCAACAGAACTGTCACGGAAGTGTCACGGCAGCGAAGTGGCTGTGTTCCGTACTGCAATCCCCACTGGAAGCGGTCCAGACACATTACGGCTGAGACATCACAGGACAGGACACAGTGTTTTTCCACCTCGATGATCAACGATTCATCATCCATATTTCAGCTGTTGACTTCTGACTGAACTCGTAACGTTAATGTATCAATCGGCGGGAGGAGCTCCTCCGGGAGTCCGCATACGAAAACGATCCCTTTCTCCTCCTGTCGCTGTTCAGAGTCGAAGCCAAAGTTCCTTTCCCCCAATTCCTTCTCCCCCATGGCCGAGATAACCCCCACTACGAGTCTTCACTTGTTGTGGAAGTACCAGAGAGTCGGAGACTCAACGCAGTCTTTATTCATCATATCAGAGAATATCCCCGTCAGTTCGGCCGGCTGGATTGGCTGGATTGGCTGAAAACGAGGGAGGCATCTGATTTGCTACAGAGAGTTCCTTGTTGAAAAAAATGCATTCGTGAATCCAGCCACGTCAGGAGAGTCAAAAATCCACATATAAATACAGACCAGTTGACACACAAATGCAAACAAGTTCACAAATGAAAAGCGTCTTGTAAATTCAAGTTTAACGGTTTGTATATAAATGTAACAACATCCAAATACATTTTTGATGAAAATTGCAAATATATTTGTAATTAATATATTTATGGATTTATATTACATTTATTTAAAACAAGACACATTTGTGTGTGGATCAGAAATGTGTTTGTGAAACTTATTTTTGTTTATGGATTTATTTTACATTTATACATACTGATATCCATTTGTGTGTGCATTGAAATGTATTTGTGAGAAGAGAGTCATTTATATATAAATCACAAAATACATTTGTGAATCCTTCTCTGTGCATTCATTATTAATGAGACTGAACTGACCCCATATAACTAAGCCTTGAGTCCAGGTCCTTGAGGCTGACGCGGTCTCCCCGTCTGCACCCACTCCCCCCCAGGTGCTGATCTCGGAGGGGCTGGGCCGCTACGCCCGGGACCCCAAATTCGTGACGGCTGCCAAGCACGAGATCGCCGACGCCTGTGCCATGACCATCGACGAGATGGAGAGTGCCGCCTGCCACCTGCTGAACGGCAGCATGGGTAATGGCGGTGGCAGTGGCGGTGGTGGCGGTGGTGGCGGTGGTGGCGGTGGTGGCGGTGGTGGCGGTGGCGGCGGTGGCGGCGGCAGTGGTGTGGCAGCGGTGGGGAACGGCGGTACAGACTCGCTCTCCGAAGCGCGGCTCAGGGAGCTCAGTCTCCGTGACTACAGCGACGAGGAGCCCGAGGTGGCCAGGAGTGAGGAGGACCTGACTGACGAGATGATATGCATCACCACGCTATAGCCTCCCCCCCCCCCCCCCCCCCCCCCCCGGAGACTATCTATTCAACCCGTTATTTATTGAATATTTATTTCTAATGTTTTTTTTTTGTTTTTTGTTTTTATATATATGGAATCGTACCTACAGTATCTCCCTTTTAGTTTGATTTATTGTTTTGTTTTTCTGTGGAAACGAACACAAGAGGAAGTGACCTCGTCTTCGACAAACTGAACCATGGAGAAAACGGACAAGCTCACAAAAAGTGCCTTGCCTCCTTCCCCTCGCCCTCCCCCCTCCCCCCTTACCGACACCCTTGTCCAAGTGGAGGAGGAAAACATTTTTTCTCAGCAGCACAGAGGGAGAGATGGAGAGAGGGGTTTCAGGATGGATCGAGGGATGATGAAGCGGAGGAAAGGAAAACGTGACCTCTGAAAACGTACTACATTCCTGCTCGCCACTTGAACGCACCGTGAAAGAATGATTATTAGCTTTGTAGTGTTTCATTGATTAAATTGACCATATAAACCAGATGTACAGCTACATCATTTCCCAGATGACATTCCCCTCTAGGTTCAGATTTCAAATGTAAGCCATTATGTCAAGGAAAATACCTAATCATTATTATTGACCTAACCTAACTAAATAAGTGCAGATAATTAACTTCAATACTGATAATCTTACAAGAACAATACTGCCACACTTCCAGATGAAGGTTTAACCATAAGGTAAAGATTGATGGATTATGAGATGTGCATTGTAAACATGCTGCCAGTTGGCTTTTATGTATGCATTGAATTGTTGAAAACAAAGCATTGGGACCAATCCTGAGAGTATCCTCATAAGGGTCCAGGTTTGAAATATGTCTAGTTCCCAGCACCAACATGTGGTCAAAACATGATGGATGTCTTTTCAGTAATAAACTGGCCATTTATTTGTACTGAAACTTAACTGGTAAACAGCTAAGTTCGGTGATTAAAATGCCTTTAGATGACAATAGGATTTTAAGCATTTCCCAGCACTATTAAAGTGTTGACTGCAGTTCAACATGCAAATACGTTTTACAAGAAAGCCATTGCAAGTGACAATTTACCAGGAAAACCTACATACTTGTACACGTATTTTCAGTGTTGAAGCGGAAAAAAGGAAAAAGCACTAACCACTAGTTCTTGCCCAATACATACACATTTAGTAGACCCCCTGTAATGGAAGATGTATTTTGGTTGAGAAATGACTCACACACTTGCTAATTCACTGTACCAGTTCTGGGAAAAAAACTGGCTGCTCAAAGGTCCCATCAGAATAACAATGTTTATATAGCTGGGAAAACACAGCACTAATGACTTACTGTGTTACAAAGTGCTTTTGTCACGGAAACCAGATTCTGTGGAATCAAAAGGGCTCCTTTGATACCCGTGTCCTAAGTTGAGGGTTTTCCACCGATGCAGAGAACTTGGGTAGTTGAACAGGTCAATAGTCCCTGCCAGCTGTAGCTGCTCATTGGGTCATGATTGAATTGTGTGAAACTCTTTACCAGACAGGAGGTGGCGCTCGGATCGAATCAGAACCAATGTAAAGACTTTTTTGAAAATAATGTTCTCCATATACTGACATTGAAACTAATATTGTGCTGTTGGTTTCCAACTGTTTAATTGCTCAACAATAGAAACTCTAATATTTGTAATTTGTAAAGCGCCATTGTAGGCCTACTACTTCCAGAGCTGGTAATACCAATGGAAGTAGTCCCAGTACAGTTAGAAAAATAGTGAGGACCTTCTCTTATGGCTTTCGTTCCTACTTTTTATCAAAACAGACAAACACATCAGGAAGCTGTCTTTTTCTTGGACTGATTTATTGTTTGAAATGATTGTTGGAAATGCTGCTGACATGTATAAAATCTGTAAAGAATGTATACAAATTTACACTTTTATCCTAAAAACAATGAAATCAAGGACACACATGTAGCTTAGTAGGCCTACCTTTTGTAAAAATGTTCAACTACACAATAAGACTATTTTCTACATTAATTATTTTGAAATATAGTGACGTTTTTTGTAAAAGAGTGTGAGGTCATTGGATGGCTTCTGATTCTCATTTACAGTTATTAAAAAAAAACCTTCATTTCTAAATACAAGAAAAAATACTGTTAAACATAATGTAATTTGAATTCCTTGAAAGATTCATCAATTATTCCGATTTGTGCAAAAATGTATTTAACATTTAAATCAAGCAGCACTGATATATACTGGCCATAACACTGGTTATGGGCATAATATATATATATATTAAATGTATTTTAAAGGTCCCATGGCATTTCACTTTATGAGGTTTTCTAACATTAATATGAGTTCTCCTAGCCTGCCTATGGTCCCCAGTAGCTAGAAATTGCGTTAGGTGTATAACGAGCACTAGGTATCCTGCTCCGCCTGACACACACTGTAACCAAGTGTTGTACACTTGTTATTTGGATAACCGTTCTGCTATTGGTGTTATGTCACATAACACGCAACACAACAAGGCAAGCTTGCATTTGGTGAAAAGACTATAGACTGCGTCGGGTTCTCTGACGTCTCTGGTACCTACTTCCACAACGAGACTCGTATCGGGGGTTATCTCAGCCATGGATGGTTGAGAAGGAATTGGGGGAAAGAAACGTTGGCTTTGACTTCCTGAAGTACATGAACCGCGACATGGAGGAGAAAGGGATTGTTGCCCGCGACTGTCTCCCGCCGGAGCCCCGCTGCGGGCATCGCTACCGAGGCGGTGGTGCCTCGGCAGCGGGCAGCGCCGAGGCTGGCTCCGGCGGGAGACTGAACCGCGGCCATGTCGCGGTTCAGTCTACTTCAGATTGATGTGGAAGTGGAAGAACCAGAGACGTTGGAGAACCCGACGCAGTCGTATGAGATTCATAATATCGTCTGGAGGGGCACACAGCTTTATAATATGATATTATTTAGTTATAGAGATCCAGGACTCCCGCCGGAGCACCCGGAGTGTTCTAGAATATTTACAGAACACGGCCAAAAGCTGTGTGCTCCTCGCCATTGCGATACATCCACTGTAAAAACTAGCGCATGGTAGGCAACCGTGGCCGCAAGCTGCTCAGGGCCACACCCCCACCCTCCACCTTGACCCGCCTCTAAGAAACGGCACGTTTGTGGAAAGCTCATTGTGGGACTGGCTCGTAGTGGCTGTAATTCTGCACCAAGGCTGAACTTCTTGAACGTCTTCAAGTACTGTATTAGGGGCCCACTAACAGCTATATAAAAGCATTCATAAAGTAGCATGCCATGGGATCTTTATAGGCACTAGCACAATCTTGCATAATGTTTCCAAATAACAAAGAAGTGTACAACACTTGTAACTTGCGTAACTTACAACTTGTAACTTAGGTAACTTACAACTTGTAACTTAGGTAACTTACAACTTGTAACTAACGTGACTTACGTAACTTGTAGGCCTAACTTAGGCTACGTAACTTGTAACTTACAGCTTGTTGTAACTTGTTAGCCTACTTATGTAATTTACGTAACTTACAACTTGTAGCTTGTAACTTACGCAATTTATGTAACTTGTGACTTACGTAATTTACGTAAATTTTAATTACGTAACTTACGCAATTTACGTAAATTTTAATTACGCAACTTACGCAATTTAAGTACATTTTACTTACGTAATTTACGTAACTTACGTAAAATTTACTTACGTAACTTACACAATTTACGTAAATGTAACTTAGGTCAATTGCGTAACTTACGCAATTTACATAAATTTAACTTACGTAATTTACGTAACTTACGCAATTTACGTAAATTTAACTTACGTAATTTACCCGATTTACGTAAGATACAAGTTACGTAAATTGCGTAACTTGCATAAATTTAACTTATGTAATTTACGTAAATTTAACTTACGCAATTTACTTAACTTACGCAATTTACGTAACTTGCGCAATTTACGTAAGTTAAATTTAAATAAATTACGTACGCGTAATTTACGTAAATTTAACTTAGGTAACTTACACAATTTACACGTAACTTACACAAGTTACACAATTTACTTAACTTTAACTTACATAATTTACGCAATTTACGTAAGTTTTACTTACGCAATTTACGTAACTTTAACTTACATAACTTATGCAATTTACGTAACTTTAACTTACGCAATTTACGTAACTTACATGATTTATGTAACTTACGTAAGTCACCTAAGTTACATAATTGACGTAACTTGTAACAAGTTGTAAGTTACGTAATTTATTTATATAAGTTACAAGTTGTAACTTAGAGATAACCCCCACTACGAGTCTCGTTGTGGAAATACCAGAAACGTCAGAGAACCGGACGCAGTCTAGTCTTTTCACCAAATGTAAGCTTTACGCAAGCTTGCGTTATTGTGTTGCGTGTTATACGCCATAACACCAACAGCAGAACGGTTATGTTTGGCTACATATATGTTTGGCCAAACATGTACACTATATAAATTATCATTTATAATTAAAAGCATTTCACTATTGGCTTTAATTCTACACCATTCATATTTCCATTATCCAAAATCATGTAAACAAGTATAAAATGTATAATTAGTAGTACATATTTGTAATGTAAAACGGTAAACACTACGACACATCCCACTGAAGTATTTCCAGTCTGTGGTTCCACATAAGCAGTCATATCATCAAACGTCAAAAGTCACACTCCTCACTTACTGTTACCTCTTTGCAGTGGCGGAGCCACGTGGTGGCTGGGTAGTCACGCCAGCATAAGGAAGTGGCGTGACTACCCATCTCTTTGAGCGAGCGTGTCCTGGAAGTTCCAGGACACTTCATATCACGTGTATGGCAACGTTGAATTCCTAAAATGAATTATTATCTCATGCCTGGGAACACACACTCGCTCAAAGAGCTGGGTAGTCACGCCACGTCCTTATGCCGGGGTGGAAGTTCCCGGACACAAGATAATAATTCATTTTAGGAATTCAACGTT
>NC_140285.1:5449182-5501682 GCF_964030765.1 Micromesistius poutassou | reverse complement strand
TAGAACAGCATGATGGCTAGTTGTGTGGATATGCCTCCTCCCTGTAGCGGAACGCTAATGGAGCCTATTTGGGCTCATGGGGTAAGAGAGGGTGGACCACACAGTGACATCTCCCATATGGACCAATATGACTCACATCATTGCGACACTCATGCTTGACTCAAAACTTCCTGCAGCTCTTAAAATTCTGTTTGGATTCTTGCTCCCCGCCACCGGGGTTAGGGGTTTGACCCATACAAACAATGCATGCGTGTGAGGAGAGTTGATTGGCTGACCTTTATGGACGGTCATGTCCATCCAGCCCAAGCCTTCCTGCTGCAGTCCGTTCATGTCCTGGGTGAAGGGGTACCCGGCCTGCTGGCCCGCCTCGATGAAGGCCTGGTGGAGGGGGTGGTTGGTCTTCCCTCTGGAGACGTGCAGGGGTCCACTCCCACCCCGATACCTGCGAACGGGGCAACGGGGAAACGGGTCAGGTCACGTTTCAGATCTTAGAACATATGCATGGTTATTGCAACGATAGGAGAAATCAAATGTTGGAAACAAAGATGATATGGATGTCAGCCATAATCTTGTTTCAGGGGAAATGTATTGAATGTTCAATAGAACACTACAATTAAACTGCAGGGGCGGCACAGTTTGAGATTGCTGATTGGTTAAACTGAGTGCAACCAATCAGAAACATTATTTGTTTGCTCTACAAATAGACCACTTGTAACTGAAGGTTCTGTAGGTTTTAGTATGACAGCAGTTATGATTAAGTCCCATCTTGCTGAAGGATGCCTTTAGGCATCCTTCAGATATTGGGCAGATATTTGGGTTTGAACCCAGAAAACATTCAGCAGGGAGGCAAACAACTAAGTAACTACAAGACTGTCCTACTAGTTTCTTTATATTTTTTATATATATTTATATGTTTGATGGGCTTGTCTATCTTTAATGCCAGGTGAGTTCAGAGAGACAGGAAGGCGCGTTGAAAGCGAGAGGGATCCAACCTGCGGCCTCAGCGCATTCGTGAGCCGACGCAACCACCACCAGCTGTCCTAACTCTCGTTCTAACAAGGTGATGGGCAGTACCGGTCCTCTCCCAGTTCGTGGCACTGGGCCTTCCTGAAGTAGGGCAGGCAGTGCTGGTAGTCCCAGCCCTGGGCTCCCTCCCTCTGCCAGCGGTCGTAGTCCTCGGCGTGGCCCCGGATGTACACCATGGCGTTGAGCGAGGACGAGCCGCCCCAGACGCGGCCCCGGGGCCAGTACATGACCCGCTCGTCCATGTGGGCCTGGGGTAAGGTGTGGTAGTGCCAGTTGTACCTGGAAATGGGGGGGGGGGAATTAAAACAAAGGAAAACGAAAAAACGAACTGTTTTCATGATAGTCTTTTTGGCAAAGATTGGTGTGTTCTAAAAGCAGTGACGATTCACCCCGAAGTTCTGCTCACATACTGCCAGATGAAGCTGTTTAGCTTCCTGTAGCCTTTGCATGTATGAAGCATTTGGGAATACCCTGGTAGAATGATGCTGATGATTGATTCAAAACGGGTTAGGTTGCTTACTTAACATTAACATCCCCCTGAACCAATATATATTTAGCAACAGACGAATGAAAATCTGTAATTCCCCCCGCCCTCTGTCACGTTCATACATCAGAACAAACTGTTTAACCCGGCATCGTACTTATCATCACAGAGGTTGTAGGTCAGGGCCGCAGGCATGTGAATCTTCCAGGATAGCCGCACGCTGCCTAGCAACATGTCTTTAGGCCCCGCCTCCAGCAACAAGACCGACTCATGGGCGTCCTCGCTGAGGCGATTGGCCAGGACGCAGCCCGCCGACCCTGCCCCCACGATGACATAGCTGTACGACGGCGTGTTCTGATTGGCCGCCGTCGACGTGGAGGAGGAGTTCCGCGTGGACCTGGTGTTGAAGTTGGCGCGGCGGGGGAGGGCGGAGGAAAGAGAGGGCAGCCAGGTGGAGAACCCCCGTACATCCTTCCAGATCCCCCTGGTGACCTGGGCCCCCATCAGGTGGGGTCCGGCTCTGGCTAACGGGGCCAAACGCAGCATCCTCTCTCTGGAAGGGCAGTCTTCATTCACTGGTCACGGCTGAGCAGCGTTGAAGAAAGAACGTCAACAAAAATAAATAATGGGTTTTGGAAAAGACACCACACAGATGCAATGACAAATTCTACCATTTTAGCTTTAGGGGGGATTAGCCCCACAAACTATTTATTTTTGATTACATCTGTGATGGTTTATTATGTAGTTAGTCTACTCGCTATGGGAAAGGGGGACTTCCAGGATGTGGATGACTTGAAGGGGAAAAATTGGACACATCCATGGGTTATGTTGTAGGATAATTTGCAGATTGGTGCTTCAGCTCCTTACAGAAACAATTTTCATTCAAGCTCTCAGCCCCCCTAACAGTTGGAATGAAGCCTCAATAAAAGTGGTCACCTCTTTAAACAAAACAAAAGAATGACAACACAAAAAAAAGCCTAGTCTAGCCTAGTCAAGTCACAAATCAGAGATGATGAAATAAAAATAAACTTCAGTCATTCAATCACAGTATTTCAATTTTAAAAGGTTACATAATGAAGTTGTTTTATTTACTCTTTGTTTCTAGTCAAACCTGACCTAGTGCCAAAAATACAATAGGTGTAGTGGCATTTTTCGCATTTTAATTTTAATTTTACAATAACAAGTGGGTTGGTAGGCTATGCGTTTTAAATAAACGTATAGCAGGGAAGAAACATTTGGGAAAGCTGCATATCAACTTTGAGGTTAGAACAGTGCTATTTAGGTCAAGATCCATACGTTGCAGACATAGGAATCCTATATTTGTTTGTGTTACAACAGAATGCAGGTCTACCCTGCGAGATGGACGATAATAGTGGTTGACAGTTGTTGTTTTTTAAATGTAAGTCTATGCATATAAAGCATCAAACTTACTAAATCAATAACTGTGTTAAGAAATCAATGTAAGCATATTAGGCTACATTTGACCTGTCCGTGTCCCGTTGAACCTCACAGAGCGCATTGCGATATTGCAACATATTTATATAGAATGTCGAGCAAAACTCCGTATGGACCCAAGTATTGCAAGTGAGGACATGTAATCACAGAATACTAACGCAAACTAAAGTTTCCTGGATTACGGTACGCAAATCCATTATATTATTAATGGCATTGGAGAGATACTTACTTTGCTTGGGGAATCGAAGAGTTCATTGACGGTCTATGGGCGGAGTTTTGTGACTGGACTATTTAAGGTAACGGTCACTTGTACGAGCCACTAGATGACATCAGTATACATCTAGTGGCTTGTGTTGCTATTTTTTATTCTTGACTTAGGCCTACCTAAAGAAAATGCGTTAAACCCAACGTTTTCTGAATCTGACCTAGCTATTGTCACTTGCAGGTGGTTCTATTTATGTCTTTGAACTCACAATTGGCCTATAGGGTTCGATTTATTGCAATGTGGATTTTTACCTTGATAATCCTTTCCTCTGGTTTCATTGCCCAAGGGATGTCCCATGATATTGTAAGTTTATTTTGTATTATTATGGTTATGATTTTTTGTATTATTCGTAGGAGCCTATTAGATGCCTATTCATATTAGTCTATAAGTATTCCTATTATTTTGTTTATATGTATGTTTATGTTGTTTTTTGATATTGATGTAGCACTTTCTTTCTGATCTGATTTTTTCCACAGAAAGTCCACTGTTCTTCATACAGTAGGTTTCCTTTAAAATAGTGTTCATTTCTAGCCAGGATTAGCAGTAGTGTTATTACCTTTAGTGCATATGCCTACAGTAGAACACATAGCTCTGTGTTCATTATCCTACATCCTGGCTTTAGTATTAATGCAGTCTCTGAACTCAAGAAACTGAATATTCACTGTTGAAAATGTAATTGAAAATGTAGCAGAGCTTACATTGAAAAGTTGTTGTCCTACACTTTAAAATCAATAAATTACACCTTTCATTCAAAATGTTATTCTAAAGTAAAATAGTGAAATAATAACATAGAATAAATGTAATCATGTAATAACAATGGAAATGTCGTCCATGCACTGTAGACCAATTTCCAACTCTTTCGCTGAACGCCTCCGCCAGCTTGCTGAGGCACCTCAGTGTGAAGGTGGTGGAGGAGCTCACGGGACGCCTTGAGCTCCACATAAATTGGACCGTCAACGTGGATGGTAGGCTATTCCCCTCAAGCCATTCATATGTTCTTCCTGTTCACAAGGGACGTCAATCATGGTAACAAACACCACCAATGCAATCCTTTGTTTTTGTTTCTTTTAAAGTGAGCAATAAGCACCTGACGGGCACTCGGATCATTGTGGATGGGAATAGCTTCCTCTGTGAATACACCCCCTCGTTTGCCAATGCCAACCTCACTGGCTTGACACTGGTAGGTCTATCACAGGCAACATGAGTTCACATTATGCCAGTACATGCTAAACAAACTAGTTTCCCTCCTCAGACTTAATCGATAAAGGGATGTTTTATTAAAAGTCCTGGGTGGCTTGAGCCATGGGTGGGAGGGTTATATTCCGTCTACACTTCGTAGTGAAACTAATTTTGAACACAGTCTTTGGCTGCAGTGAAACTCTTTTATTCTGAAGGTTTAACTGCATGCTCAGCTATTCAATTAGCAATAACAATCTTTTTTATGTTTTTGTTCCTTGTATATAATCTGCTGATGACTTTGTTTGTACAACAGCTGTGGTTTGAACATATTGTGCCTGCAAGTCCTGGCCTCCATGTCGTGAGCGCAGCCAATCTGCCTCTTCTCCCCGTCGCCAATGGGGTCTCCTACAAGACTGCTACAGCTGTAGTGGTTGAACCTGAAGAATGTGAGTGTGTGCTTGTGTACCTGACATTCAAACACAGCAATGGAATAATGCAAATCAATTCTAAAAATATGTTTTATCAGATTGTTGTTATAAATTAATCTCAACACGTAATATTAGTGGAATAGTTTATGATTTTATGATCAAGCATTATTTATGATAATCTGTTCTGCAGAATGACCTGGCAAATTTAGTTTCCTTTGTTTATTTTTTAGCTATTGTACCAATCTGTATAGGTGAGTAAATAACAGTGGCTGTTCCTGAGCTGGCCACTTAGTGGTGAGAGAGAGCGGCACACTACACAGTTGTTGGCCATGCATTTATTGGTATTAATATACATGGTCTTTCCTTTGTTTTTAAAGGACATATGCATGTATAGTATATATTTATTTTGTGTGAATGTGTACTCTACACTGAATACTCTACATCGTTCTAGACTTTAGTCAGAAGCCAACCGGAACAGACGGTCTGAGCGGACATAAAGTGGACATAAAGATGGGTACAGATGAGTACACCACCATTCTGATGGCTCTCTTTGGGGCGGTGCTGGCTGGCTTCATCATCCTTGGTTCATGTCTGATCCTTTGTAAGTAGTAAACCTATGTTCCTTCACTACATTTGTAGAAACATGCAGATTTTCACAAATTGAAATACATAAATAATCAATGTAAAATAAATAAATATATATATATATCTTCTCCACAGGTAAAGCCTACAGGCCGCACATAGTGGCGTCCAGGGACTTCAGCCTTCTCCATGTATCCAGCGAGCCCCCTGTCTCCGTGCTGCTGGTGTACCCTGCTGAGTGCCCGGCCTTCCAGAAGGCGGTGGTGGCTCTGGCTGAGTTCCTCCAGGAGCACGGCGGCTGCAGCGTGGCCGTGGACCTCTGGCAGCAGGGACAGATCGCTGAGCTGGGCCCCATGCGCTGGGTGGCTGGCCAGGCCAAGGCTGCAGACATAGTCCTGGTTGTCTGCCCGCAGGTACAATCTGTTTCTTTCATATGCACATTTAGAACTTTAGTACAAATTGACAAGGAAATTATCTTGGTGCAGGTGGAAGCATGGGTTCAGGGATGAAAATATGAATAGAATAATAATCTAGAATCTATCCAGCAATGGTCCGACCTTGAACTATTTCATTGATCGGGTGTTTGTTGAGGCTACATCTGAATATGAATGGAATAATTATCTAACTAGGATGTTAGGTTTAGACACAGACCCTGCAGGGAAAACAGATAACGTCAATAATTGACAGATGCTATATCTGACATCATATCTGTGCGATGTATGATAAATATTATTTTCATAATTGTTTCATTGCAGACCATTAGCTGCCGTTCCCACTATGGCTTCGTTGGACCCGCAATACCAGCCTCGGCTAATGACCTTTACCCACTGGTTCTCAACATGGTGGCCAGCCATGCCAAGAACCCCAGTGAGTTGGCTCTGTTCTGGGCAGTGCAGCTAGGCAAGAGTCAGGATGACAGCCCTGGAAGACTCCCAGGGGAACTTACAGCCTGCAAGATGTTTTCTCTCACAAAGGACCTCAACAAGCTGTGTAGAAGCCTCCATAACAAGAAACAGGACTCATTGATTCAAACAAGGCCACATATATTCTACAACAAAAAGAGCACGATGAAACTGCAAGAGGCCATAGGGCAGCTGGCAGAGCACCAGTCTAGCATAACTGCAGAGCAAGAGCACTTTCATTCTGTAGTCGTCACTGTATAATTTTATTGATACACAGGATCAGACGTTATAATCCCTTGTGCCAAAATCCACGGAAAACACATATTCAGAAGCCCCTGTCCAAACCAACCTTACAAGCACGCTGGCTACCAAACTACCAACCAAAGGTGAAAAACACGAGACAACTAGCCCAACTAACAGCAGTAAATACAGCAGTAAGCAGTAAGCAGAATATCATTGGGGTTAGGTTATCAAGTGGGCACCCTCTTCCACAGGTGTTTCGTTAAGTTAGGCCCACTTAATATAGAGATAAGAAAAAGAACAATGTACCTATCCTATCCTATGGCTATCACAGCCTAAAAACAGCAATGCCACCTTCATAATATTGTATAATATGTATAATACGTACGTATAATATTGTTACTGTACTGTTACATTTTATTTGTACCTTGTATGTTTTGTAAGTATAAAACAATAAATGAAGTGATCCGTATATATATATATATATATATAAACTATTCTTTGTCATGATATAATTGCTAAATATTCAATGTTCTGCTGTTACTATGCTTTTATAATGTTTTAATATAAATAACAATCCCCGAAATCTGTGTTGTAAACAATAAGGAATATATTTTACATTTCAAATATATACTCCAAAATGTAAGCCAATAACATGTTTGTTTCTACAAATCTGTGCGTTTACATTAAATGTTCTAAAAAAAGAAAGAAACAAAAAAAGAAATAACAGCCACATCAACAACAAAAACTGTAAATTTGTATGTATTTAAACTAAATAAAGATATGTTTGATAATTGGATGTCTGTTCATTAAATTGCTTACCCTGCTTTATAACATCAGGTAGAAGTAGATATTGTATACGAAAATATGAGACAATTAATATTTTTATCCATGTTTGTTATTAATGTATATATGTTATTGTACTGTACTAACACTGCTGCAGCATAGTGCAGGCAGATATTCTCAAACACTCGAACAACTTTATGCACACTGACCAATAGAGGATCATAATTCGCATCACGTGACTAAACACGGAAGTTGTGTGTGCAGTACATGCATTACCTACTACAGCTCAGGTTTGTTTAATTTTAGAGGATGCTTAAAATGTTTTAATCCTTTGGTCTAACGCGTTATCGTTAAATAATCAACGTGCTGACACGATGACCCAAGCTGAGAGAGAACAAGAAAACGGAAAGGAGAGAGAGAAGGATCGCGAGAAGGAGAAAGACAAGGACCAGCAGCGTGGGGTCAAGAGACCCATCGTCCCAGCATCCATCCCAGAGTCTCTTCAAGAAGTGAGATGTAACGTTAAGGCTCGACATTTAATATCTAGAAAATGTTGACTACCTTCGTGAAAGCTACCCAGCCTTGCAACGCCATCGGTTTACTGTTGATGTCAACCATTGGGATAAATACTAGATATTGAGCTAAAGTTTGTTGTTTTCCAGAAAATGCTAATATCACCAATCAGCAAAATAACATTTGCATTCTTTTTGTTTTTAATAGCAAATACAGACCAACTTTGTAGTCGTCATTCACCCTGGTTCAAGGACGCTACGAATCGGGAGAGCGACAGACACTCTACCGGTGTCGGTACCCCACGTAATCGCTCGCAAACACAAGCAAAGCGGACAGCCTAAACACGAAGACCCCTGGCTTCTGAGGGATGGCCTGAATGTACGTTTAAATTCGCAGCTGTAGCTGAAACCATCCTTATTGTCTACCCTCTTTCTGTTTTTCTTTTAATTATTCTTTTTTGTACATTTGTACAATGTGCTACAGTTGTAGAGCATCCTTTTATAGTTAATAGTAGTAGTATAGTTTTCCCTTTCAGGAATATATTTAATGTGTTTGACTGTCTATATAGAACTCCAGCTGCAACATAAACAGCACTTGATGTGAATTTAACTTTTGCATACACCAGCCACTTATGCCCCTTTTCCAGTCTGGAGTCTGGGGTATTCTCAAGTACTCTGTGGACTTTGTATCAATTACAGAAACCTGAGAGTAACGAGCAGCGGCAGAATGGGCTCAAAATGGTGGAACAGGCCATTTGGTCTAAAAAGATGTCTAGTGGACTGCGGAGGACCCCTGTGTCAGCCGAACAGGTGTGTGTGTGAATAACAGTGGATGGGGGTTTGCTGATTCAAATAAGCAAATTCATTCGGTTTTAGCCTAAGGAGAGACAGTGTTGGTTTAGTCTGTTTATAAAATATTTAATTGCAGATTAAAATGGAATGTGTGTGTGTGTGTCCATTAAGGCCAGGTCATATAACCGGCAGGTCCGTCCAGCAGTGCTGGACAGCAGCTCCAGGTTGAAGTGGACCAACACGGCCCAGCAGCCTCAGTACCTGGTTGGGGATGAGGTCAGTGGATCTGTGTTGGCATGTTGGAGTACTCATGATGAGATGAAGCTTAAAGAGCGTATATGTCCATTCTACATGTTGATGATGTGAAAAAACATAGGCTTCACATCTTTCGGCAAATGTTGATTAGCATATCGTAAAAAAATTACACACACAAATGTTACGAGGAAAAATGTTTTAGAGCTCCAAAATTCATAAACAACATTTTGATTGGAGTTGTTAACCATTAAGGGTGCTCTGTAAGTTATTGCTGGCTGCAATTAACAGTACAGTGCCCACTTGATAACACCAAATTATAAATGATTATATAAATACATTTTAGTTTCCAAAAACACAATCACAAACATATATTTTTTAAAGAACTGTAATAACGAACCAGAACTCTCTTCTTCTTCTTCTTCTTCTTCTTCTTCTTAGGCCGTGTATGTGAGTCCGTTGGATGGCTACGACGTGCACTGGCCGCTGGTCAGGGGTCACCTCAACGTGCACCCGGGCCCCGGGGGCTCGCTCACAGCTGTCCTGGCCGACCTGGAGGCCATTTGGGGTCACGTGATCAACAAGCAGCTGGAGATCCCGCTGAAAGACCTCAAGGTGGGCGGGGCCTCTGGCCGTGCGATTGGTCAGTTATGCTGGCCCCTTTCTGAATAAACATCCATCCAATAATAACGGCAGTGTTTGGGGGATTCATTCTTCCCCTTTTTGTTCAGAAAATGCATTACAACATGGGATTAATACACAGAAGATGTGCCATTTAAACTTTAAATTTTAAAGCACCTACCTAATACAGTATATGTGACCTGAAACACTTCACTGCTTAATCCTAATAGTAAACCAAAGGATGACAGCATATATCTTTTATAAACACTTATATAGTTATAGTATATAGTTATAGTTATTATTGGATTATTATATTAACTTTTCTTTGAAAATGACCAAATGATTTCATGTGTTTCTAGTACTACAGATGCATCCTGTTGGTCCCTGATATATACAATAGACAGCACATCAAGGAAATGGTCAACATGCTGCTGCTGAACATGGGCTTCTCAGGTCTCTCACACACACACACACACACACACACACACACACACACACACACACACACACACACACACACACACACACACACACACACACACACAATAAAATATTTCAATTTATTTGTTACAAATGAATTTTTTTAAAAGATGGAAATTGAGCCCTGCAATTATCCGTTGAAGGTAGCCCGAGGACAACAGCAATAACACCAGTGTGTCTGTGCCTCATGCAGCGATCATCGTGCACCAGGAGTCTGTGTGCGCTACGTTTGGCAGCGGCCTGAGCAGTGCCTGTGTGGTGGACGTGGGCGACCAGAAGACCAGTCTCTGCTGCGTGGAGGATGGGGTGTCCCACCGCAACTCCAGGTACAGGCAGGGGCCACGGGAGCACTGGGGGAGGAATGAGGATACAGCAAAGAGACTGAATATATTGGAACACTATAGAAAGATGATATTGTGTGAAATGTTGGTGCAGGGTTAGGGATGGGCGATATGGCCTAAAATCCATATTGAGATATACATTGCAGCCTCTTGCGATAACGATACATATCACAATATATAAATTATAATAGAACCATTTCAGAACAGGTTACACAGACCCTAAGGAAAGCCAAACTGCTAAATGTATTTTAAAAAGAAAGAAAGAAAGAAAGAGTATGTAGACATACAACATTTATTGTGCAAAACTGTAATCATACAGTAAACTGTAAACATAATGTTGCAGATAAATAAAAAACTGGTGTCTTTTTAAGGAACAGACACTGTACTGAAAATACTTCTGTGTAATGACATATACTTTAAATAAAAACATATTTCTTACACAAACTTTCTTACCTAAACAGATACTATGAATTAGGTAAATACTTCCAGTATTAGGCATTTTAAATAAAGAAAAGTATTCCAAGTGTACAGTGCACAGATACTTCAAATGAAAACATAAGTGCAAAATTATTCAGAAAAATATATATTTCTAATTCAATGGCATGTTTAGCTTTGAGGTGGTAGAACAGATTAATTGTGTTGCCGCTCTTAGCCAGAACTGTTGCCCCACACACTCTACAGAGTATCGCTTTCTGCTGCTCGTCGGACGGCTTAAATCCAAACCAATTCCAAATTATGGAAGTTGCAACGGGCTTTTTCACGAGTTCTAGCTGCTCCGTTTCGCCTTCAGCCATGTTTACCAGATGATGCGTTGCAGCCGGTTGCAGCTCGTCTCTCTAAATTTCGCGGGCCGTGGGAAGATTGCGTCATCAACATGCATTATCACGATAGAGCATAGAATTAAAATCTCTATTGTAGGCCATTTTTTAGCGTTTATATCGTATATCGTTTATATCACGCATTACTATGCAGGGTTGTGTATCATACAAATCATACGATTCACAACACATACAATTGTATATAAAACGGAGTGTTGGGGTGGGGTGCAGCGATCTCAGCCGTAAACCAATATTAATATGTTTTAATAAGGCATTGTTTAAGTTATTTGTTTGTGTGTGGTCCTCTGCAGGTTGTGTTTGTCTTATGGTGGTGCAGATGTGACCCGCACTTTCTTCTGGCTCCTGCAGAGGGCGGGCTTTCCCTACAGAGAGTGTCAGCTCTCCAACAGGCTGGACTGTCAGCTACTGCAGCAACTCAAAGAGTTGTTCTGTCATCTCAATCAGGTGTGTGTGTGTGTGTGTGTGTGTGTGTGTGTGTGTGTGTGTGTGTGTGTGTGTGTGTGTGTGTGTGTGTGTGTGTGTGTGTGTGTGTGTGTGTGTGTGTGTGTGTGTGTGTGTGTGTGTGTGTGTGTGTGTGTGTGTGTGTGTGTCTAAACTGTGGTGGTGGGGAGATTCCAAATCTATTATGAGGTTCCGGTGGCATATCCCCCTTGAAGAAGAATCGGTTTCGAATTGAAAGGCAAATTCAGAGAGCTGAACATGTCTAAGTCAAAATATTCTTTACTAGCATATCTATTGTAGGAATATTGTGACTTCTGAAAGTCAAACAGTGGTTGTTGGTCCACAGTTAAGTCTCTTTAAACAACATGTATTCCGCAGGACATTTCGGGACTACAAGATCATGAGTTTCGTACGCGTTTCCCAGAAGCCCCAGCTCTCCTCTACCATATTCGACTTGGTGATGAGAAGCTACAGGTACTGTAACAAAGTAATGCAACAGTATATACATTACATCACATTATACCGGTTCTATAAAATATTGAAATCCAAAGAAGTACTAGAAGATCTATGAAAGTGTATATGATTAATTTGTGTGTGTGTGTGTCCCCAGGCACCCATGGGCTTGTTCTATCCAACCACATTCGGCATTGTGGGCCAGAAGATGACGTCATTGCCGTACCGTTCCCAAGGCGACCCCGAGGACCCTCATGATGAGCACTATCTGCTCGGTACTCAGAGCAAACAGGACCAGGTAACACACACAAACACACAAACCCAAATATCATTAAATTAATGTGTGCAATCACCTCCCAGAAAACCTTAGGCATAATATTCCAGAATGTACATCTTGGAAGCCCCTGTAACCACATGATTGTGACTGGACTCACCTTAGCCACACTCTGGGCCAAACCCTCTCAATACCTCATCTTATCCCTCGTTCACCTCCTTCCCTTTCTCTGAGCAGTCCTCCAAATGCTCTGCGGACCGCAAACCCCTCTCCAGGCCCACGGGGGTGGTGGACAGTGAGCTGACGGGCCAAGGAGGCAGCGCGGAGCCCTCTGACCCACACCGGCTCAGCGGCGGTGGGGGAGGCGGCGCTGGAGGCAGCCAGGGGGAGATGGAGCTGGGACCTGCCCAGGCAGAGTGTCTGATGGGCCCAGGGGAGGCGGAGGAGCAGCAGCCCTCTGCGCTGCTGTCCAGGAAGTCGGCCATCATGGGCCAGTTTGAGAGCAAGGCACTGGGCTTGGACAAGGCCATACTGCATAGCATTGACTGCTGCGGTGAGGAAGCGCCCAGGGGGGGACTGTGTTCATCCCTTCCTGGTGAAAAATAATCTAACAATAACAATAATTATTTTTTATCGAATATGCCACATTTTGTTTACTCAGCAAAATTTGGCATTCATACATACAGTATGTACATTCGTACATACAGTTGGTAATAGTGGTCAAGTTCAAGTCCTGCCGCTCTCTTTCTCGTATACACTCTGGATGGGTTTTGAATAAATGTATTTATAATCTATGTATTGACAGCGTCAGACGAGACCAAGCGTAAAATGTACAGCTCCATCCTGGTGGTGGGGGGCGGACTGATGTTCCACGGTGCTCAGGAGTTCCTGCTCCATCGCATCATCAACAAGATGCCCCCGTCCTTCCGAAGGCTGGTGGACAATGTGGAGGTCATCACACGCCCCAAGGTAACCTTGGAAATGCTGCTTGGCTGTTTTATATAAGAGATAGTATTACATTGTTCAGTAACAAATATCCTCAAAAGGAGTTATATTGGTTGAATGTATGTTGTTTAAACATGTTTATCAAATGAAACCATCAACATACCATATCATGGTGGGACTATTTTCTTGAAAATAGAGTGAAAGAATCATTATTGTATTGCCATTTCTATAGCGAGTCCTGGGAGGATACTGCAACCCTCTTATCATTTATGGTTTGAATGTTATGAAAGGCTACATTCGTGTGTCACGATTGCAAAATATACAGTCAAAGCTAAAGTTTTAGAGAGAGTTTCAACTGTTTGCACATACGATGGCGCCCCCTCCAGGACATGGACCCCTGGCTGATCTCTTGGAAGGGAGGGGCGGTGCTGGCCTGCTTGGACACCTCCCAGGAGATGTGGATCCACCAGCGGGAGTGGCAGCGCTTCGGTGTCCGCATGCTCCGCGAGAGAGCCGCCTTCGTCTGGTGAACCCGGCTGAGTGACAATGGTCACGTCGATGGATGCTTACCGTTCTGTCTCTTTATTTGGCTCATATGAATTATGAATGCAATTGTTTTTATACATTAGGAATAGAACCCCATGACAAAACAAAATGAATACATTATTTTGCCAAAATTGGGATTGAAAGAACATTGTCAAATTGTTGATGTTTCTCTACTCTGTAAATAGCACTTTGTGTCATTGTCTAGCAATTTGTTGAGTCTTCATTTGATTACATGAGTGGATCTTAGCAAAGAAACATTTTGACATTGTAAATCTTTATTTAAATAGGAGGGATATCAAACAAATTGTAACTTCATCAATGCATATTTCAAGGTTTGAAATCAACATCCGGTCAGTAAGTGGTGAGAAGCAGAAAGAATGAAGGGAAGCGAGCGGAGAGAGCAAAGCTGAAGTCGGTTGCCACATCAGTCAGCCTGGCCCCTACAATGTAGGAATTCCCAGGATGGCATCAAAAATCTGCCAACGGCAGAGGCAGCCAAGGACCATGGGTGCAGACATGTTAACATGCCATGCACCCATCGCCTACACTGGATGTGTAGGCGTTTACCTACAAGGAGAAATGAAACATGTCAGTGCAAACCATCCATTAACATTATTAAGAAAAACCATAAGCCCTTTAGGATATTTAGAAGAAAAAATATATATGTCTTGGTATTTAATAATGGCAGTGTGGGTTATCTCATTTATTTAGATCACATTTAAGCACATCCTTTGGAATTACATTAAAATATTAGTTCTCACCTTCCTCATCCTCCTCCTCCCATCGGTGGGGCACTTGGCCCTCCCCCATGGTTTATCCTGCCCATGCGCCGCCTGCCACCAGGGGGCCCTGGAGGACTAAGCGTGGCAGAGAGAGCAGTAGAAGAAGAAGAAGTCAGATCATTGGTTAGTGAGGATCAAAGATGTGACAGTTCAGACTTATGATTTGAAAGTGTTGGTGGAGAAACATTTGAACCTAGTACTTACTCTCTGCCATCAGAGAACCGTGATGATCCAGCGACAATTTTGTCCTTTGTAAGATCTGACTGAACTATTGTTGTGAAGCTGAACACAAGGGTGATTTGATCAGATGTACAGATAAAACTCTTTAAATGTTGGTGTGTAGACAATTACATTGAAGACAAGATAATGTTCCCTTCAGTAAATCATACAATTAACTTAAAATTGTTTTTATTAACAACAAAATACTTAACATACCCTAGTGTTAATACAATTGGCTGCCCTTCTCATCAAAACGAGGATAAAGTAGCTATTGGTTATGTATTAAAGTAAAAGTATTTCCAAAATATAGATTTAATGAAAAATTGCCATTGAATATTTTCACGGGTAGAGAGTGCTATATGGTGAGTTCAGTGTTAGGATACGGAGGTTACTGTTAGATATTATTAATAGACTGATAGGGTGGGGGTTACTCACAACAAGCCGACGAACTCAACTACTCCCCAAAACATTTTTACCAGGTAGGAGAAACTCCATTTCGACCGTGACGACCCCAAGGTCTGACCTGAGAGACATAGATCAGAATCACTTATTCTGTACAGTATTATGGTGTATGAACACGTCAGAAGGACAGTACGTTTAAAACAAAACAATACATATCTCAACAGAAATATATATCGGCTTAATAAACAAAAATGTTTAACCTTCTTAATGGCATGCTAAAACTTGTTATAGTGCAGATAATTAAAGTTTATCAATACCATTTCATAAGATTCGCCGATGAGGCCACTCATACCTCTCCCATCCCCATGGGATCTGAACTAATGCTTCAGCCAATCAAGTCGCGACAACACCCGACTAGACCAGACTAGAGGAATCGCTAATAGGCGATCGTGAATTGTGTTATACAACGAAATCCATTACTTTGACACACCGGGTCAGTGACGGACTGGACGGTCTGGCATTTGGGCAGATGCCAGAAGGGCCGCGGCTTCTCGTGGGCCGTTTGGGCCGGCCAATCACGGAGCCCCCACCCGTCAACAATTACACCCGGCCGGTTATAATGCGCAAATGCCCGGGCCGTTTTTTGCTCCCAGTCCGTCACTGCACCGGGTTGACCACCGCTAGGCAATTGCTTGCTTGTCAATGGTAGAATTTTGTAGAAGCTTTAGCTATGTGTTGATTAGTATGGTTTCGTATAGGAGTACGATATCTATATATATTTTTTACATGATTCGTAATCGAAAACAAAGAAGTAACATAATACCCAGAATAAAGAAGGTTTGTGAATTGTTATATTGCCTAAATCATCTTAAACTACTCACCGTCGGACACGTACACCATTTGCGCAACTATTTGTGTTTACTAGTGTGAGTAGTTTCCGTTTCCGGTTCACAGACGGTCATAAGGATAAAGAAGGGAAATTCTATGGTGTGTATATAGCCTATATATAGGTTTTTTTAATTATAGGCAGCATGAATGAAATAGTGAACAGTAAAAAAAATGACATGACAAAAATGACATGCCCCGTTGCTAGGATACTTTGTGTTTTATGTTTGGGTCTCTGATACGTTGCAATGGTGCCGAGGGTACAGTGAAGGAAGGTTAATACATCGACTAAAAATAAAGTAAACAATACAATAAAGTAAAATACAATATAGCAGCATCAATTTGGATATAAAAACATTAGCAATTACAGTCAATGCAGGAGAATTGTGTTGGAAGGGAGATGAGATTAATTAATTCTCTGTGAAATAAAAGCACACAACTTTTGGAGCTCGTCCCAAATGGAAGGCGCAAAAGGTAACAAAAGGCTGTCCACATCCTGATCAGTAAAGTGGTGAGAAGCAGAAGGGAAGTGAGCGGGGAGAGCAGAGCTGAAGTCGGTTGCCACATCAGTCAGCCTGGCCCCTACAATGTAGGAATTCCCAGGATGGCATCAAATATCTGCCAACGGCAGAGGCAGCCAAGGATTACGGGTGCGGACCACGCGCCCATCGCCTACACTGGATGTGTAGGCCTTTGCCTACAAGGAGGAATGTCAGTGCAAACCATCTATCAGAAAGACAATAAGCCCTTGAGGATATTTTAAAAAATAAAATACAAACCAAAAACAATTATCTAAATATTACATATGTCTTGGTATTTATTGATGGCAGGCTTGGTTATCTTGTTTAGTTAGATCACATTTAACCATCCTTTTCATTCACGTTAATTGTGCTTCTAGAAAAGTTGAAACAACAATATGGCCAAAAAATGCCCCCTTTGGAGGTACATTTAAATATTAGTTCTTACCTTCCTCATCCCATTGGTGGGGGATCGGGCCCTCCCCGGTAGTATAGCCTGCCCATGCGCCGCCTACCTGGAGGACTGAGCGAGGCAGAGAGAGCGATTAGGGGTCATATCATTGGTGGAATTGGTTAGTGAGGTTCAAACTTATGACTTATGATTAAAAAGTGTTAGTGGAGAAACATTTGAACCCAGTACTTACTCTCTGTCATCAGGGAACCGTGATGATCCATCGACAATTTTACCCCTCCCATCTATCTCCACTATTGTCGTGAAGCTGAACACAAAGGTGATTTGATCAGACATACAGATAAAACTCTTTAAATGTGGGTGTCTATACAATTACATTGAAGAGAAGATGTTCCCTTCAGTAAATCATACAACTTAAAATCGTTTTTTTTATTAAAGACTTAACAGCCAGAGGGCCAGTGTTTTATACAGTTGGTATTATGGTATATATAATGCCTATTTTCTAATGCCTAAGTAAGCTGTCAGACTGTTGCCCTGCAGCCTGATCTTTACACAGAGATTGAATGAGCTGCTTTCACATATGACCTCCGTCTTTTCTCCACATTTGTGGAGCAGGAGGTTCTACCGTGAGGGTCATTCACACTTATTCACAATTGACGCCTGATATGCGGACATCAGTGTCGCTCAGACATCAGTAGAATCTACGGATGGTTTAGGGGGGCGGGCTTGCAAGGGGCGGGGTATGACGTAGGGTCTAAATTCTCAAGAGGTGGGACATGATGTAGTATAATTGCGGCAGCTGTCACGTTGGTTTGTTGTTGTTTGACCACAGACAGCATGGAAGCAGAACGGGCAGATCTTCTTAACTGTTGTTTCAGCGATACATAAGATATTTCGTTGCATCCACAACATCCGAGGCATCGATGAAAGATTGGAGCATGAGTTAGAAACCAATAGAAGGAACGATGAAGAAGAAAGGCGTTGCGAACGACTGCGTTACCGGAGAAAGAGATAATTAATAAGCCTTACCATGGGCAAACGCGCCGGTATTCGTAACCTCTTCTTTAAGTTATACCTTAATATCTCGCGTTGGTAAGGTTGGTCTGAAGCGCTTGTAGAACCTTCTTAGCTCTGCCGTAGTAAAGATTCAGCTCCTGCAGTCTCCGCCACTGTACAGTAATCTTTAGAAATCCCCGTTCGCTTCCGTAGCCAATTGAGACCAAATGAAAAGGCATGTTTGAATTGAGGATATTGTCTCGACTGTTCTTTATTTTGGGCCGTGGGTACAGCAGGCAAGGTCAGCTCGACTCGCTTCCAATAATTTCAAAAACTCGCAACTTCAAACAATTATTTTATTTATTTTACAACTCAAAAATGAACAAAACTGTCTTCTAAATTAAGGAAATTATACTGGGAAACGAATAAACCATTATAAGCAACAAGTGAACTTAATAAGACATATGCAACAGATGTTTAAGGCAACCTGGTCATACAGGAATCCGTGAAATGAGTCGGTCTATGTCCCGTATAGTAGCCAATATTTTAATTTAACGTATTTAATGGTAAGAGACCGCACGGGGATGGACAATGGATAATGAGCGTTGTTTAATTAAATTACAATGCCACGAGAACAGCTGCCTCTTAACTGGCGATTCGTCACCGTTATTTCTTATCACCGGGTTCGGTGTGAGAGTGTCCGGGACAGAAGATGTCTCTGAGCTGGACGGTGATGGCATGACAGTCTCCATGCTCTCTGACGGGGAATCTGAGAGGGCTGCCACTTGCATGCTGCCAGTCACTCGTAGTGGCCTTGTGGAGTGCCAGCCCCCCCAGATCGTCTCACACAAATCCTGGTACTGGCAGGTTTTGCGGTCGTTCCCACTTTTTTTGTTGTGGTCTACCACGGTGGTGAACTGCTTTTTGATGGATTTTAATTTCGTGATGAGCTGTGTCCTTCCCTTCACAATTCCCATTTCAGCAAGCTTCTTCACCATACGGTCGTGCATTAGGCCTACTGCGTCTTTCGCAGTGCCCTTCATATGTGCGATCACCGCACTGTCGGCCCAAAGTAAGCAGCTGAAAAACCTCTTTGTCTTTCCAGGCCATTCTCATTTTGAGTCGTATGTCTCCTTGCCTCTCCTATATATGCAGCCTGCTCCTGGTGTGTTCTTTGTTCCCGCCATAGGGCGTGTTCCCGCCATAGCGTCATCAACACGCCCACTAACGTGAAGTGAGAAATGCTGACATTCTACTGCTCATTCACATATAAGGTAATTAGCATTTCCTCCGGAGAACATACTACCTCGGGGGTAGTATTTTTTCAGGAGGTCCAACGTCAGGATATGTCATTCACATATACGGCACGTCCGTAGAATCTACAGAGAATAGACGGATGCACGTCCATATGTGAAAGCTATAGTCGTAGTTAAGGCGGCCTAAGCTGTTAAGTGCTGTGGGAAACCCTGGGTGAGTTCACTGTTAGGTTATTGAGCTTACTGTTAGATATTATTAATAGACTGATTTGGTGGGGGGTTACTTACTACAAGCCGACAAACTCAACTACTTCCCAAAACATTTTTTCCAGGTAGGAGAAACTCCGTCGTAACCATGATGACCCCAAGGTCTGACCTGAGGGACACAGACCAGAATCACCAAGTTATTCTGTACAGTATTATGCTGTATGAACACATCAAAAGGACAGTATGTTTAAAACAGTACAATACCATGCTCAAACTCGTCATTCTACATTGGGGGCGCCGCTGTGCGTTAATTTCCAGCCTGCCTGCGTTGCTGTGCTTGTTAACCTGCCTTGCTGATTGCAAACTCAATCTTAAATTTGGGTGTAGGCCAGGGTAGCTAAACATTTTAAAATGAATCAGTCAAAAACAGTCGGAGAAAGAGGTGGCAAATGCGTTTGACAGACTCCATGTTTCGAGCTTAAGGGGATTTAAAAAAGAGGCGCGAGATTTCCCGCCCAAGGCAACCCTGGGACCAACGCGCTGCAGCCAGTATTGGCAGATTGTGTGGGAAATTTTACCCAATCTGGCAACACTTCGTGAACTGGAGGCCGACGAGATTGAGAAAAAAAGAGTGAGGAAATAACAGGCAGCAGGCACTCCCTTTTTTGGAGCAAATGCGCTGTAATTTCAATGCAGCGCAAATGAACTATATCGATGTTGACGATAGCGTCTCCTTCCAACGAGATCGATTGGCAGATTGCGGGTAATTTGACCCAATATAGCAACACTTTGTGAGGCCGAGGACGAGCGGGACGGAAAAAGATAAGAGTGAGGAAATAACAGGGTTGGTTTTTTTGGAGCAAATGCGCTGTAATTTCAACGCAACACAAATGAACTATATCGATGTTGACGATAGCTTCTCGTTCCAATGAGATCGATGTAAACAATCGCCGTCTGTCATTCATTAGCCTTCAATGTGGGAACACAACCTCACCGAGTTTTTTTCGGCTTGTGGTCAAAACACGCAGATTTCAACCAATTATTAGTTTTATTTACATGATAGGTTATCGGCAACAAAGAAATAACATGAAACATGAAACTACATACCATTATACACCATATTTTTCTCCTTCTTCTTGTAAAATTCGAGAGGGATCTGCTCATGTGCTGGCATGGAGCTCGTGTAGGAAGTACAACGGAATATACGTCACTATCTAGTTCCGGGGGGCGGTACTGCCGAGAGTTCGCACAACCTAGGAACGCTTGGAACGTGAGTTTTTGGTGCAAAAAAGTCTTTCCATTTGTGTAAGGCATTTCTTTGATACAATTTAATAAATCAAATCAAAATCCAATTGTTTAATAAAAATAAAATAATAAAAACTGCTGTACCGAAAAACATACCGAACCGTGACGTAAAAACCGAGGTATGTACTGAATCGTGATTTTTGTGTATTGTTACACCCCTAGTGGTCATACAGTGCGGTTCGGTCCTGCACACACCTGGACTCCCGTTACATCAGCTATCGTCATGATCTCTATAGTAACGCTGATAAACATAGGCTAACCCAAGTTTGCGGGTTAACAGTTCAATAACCAACACAACACAATCAAACATGGCAGATAGCAAGAAAAAGTGCAGACAGTAGGCTACAATGTCAATTACATAAATGATGGATTTATTTCTTCACCGATAAACAGTATTTACATGTGCCTGCTCTGCGATCACGTTTGGGAAAACGTGATCGCAGAGCAGGCAGGTTCCTGTAACCATGAGGCCATGAAACCCTCGTGGTTACAGGAACATCTAGCCTATTTAAAAAACATCCTGACAAGGCATCCAAAGATCCAGCCTACTTAAAGTCTCTGAGGGATCAGCATTCAAGGCGTCCTACAATCAACACCCTGTCCGCCCGGAACGTCAATCAAAGTGAAAGTGGGTTGTTGGCGTCTTACAATATAGCTTTATTAATCGCTAAGTCTGGCTTACCGTTCACTGTAGGTGAGTCTCTGGTAATTCTGGCAATAAAAGAGGCTATCTCCAGTCATGGAGCGGGACGCTGCGCCAGTCAGAGCCGCCAGTCATCCCGCTCAGTAATGATACTGTACAGCCTCCTATTGCTTATAACAGTGGGCTAAATCTGCTTAATAATAAAACAGGCTGATAGGGAAATTTTCTTCTAATTCCAGAAGAAACCAAACGGCACTGAAATGGGCTATTTTTTTTTCCATTATTTAAGCAATATAGCACGAGTGTGAGTGGGGTTGGTAATGGATATAGCCTACCCACGGGTGTATCAGGGCAAGGTCAGGGGAGCGTTTGCTCAAAAAAGGTTGAGAACCACTGATCTACGATCATGTCTACGACGCGCCTCCAGCCACTGTGCTTGCCCTTGGACTAGTAGGCCTACAACACTCCAATTGACATCTCTTGAAAGGCTTGTAAATTATACAGATGTAAGTTTGTCATGTTTTGATAATAAAGGAATTAGCGATTTACCCGATGTGTTTTTTTCATGTCTGTCAATTGAGCCATTAGGCTAGCTATGTAGCTAGCCTACCCCCCCCCCCCCCCCCCCCCAATTATATTGTGGCGACACCCATGTTTGCCTCTCAGCTCACAGCCAATCACATTGCGTTCGTTATCATTAACTCTTAATTGACACTTTCACGTGTGTCCCCCACCACCACTCAACATTAAGGGCACCGCTTGGGATTTGGATTCTATTTGCGTCGTAGGTGGAAACCGACTTGCCCTTAGTGCAGCATTACTTGGGTGGAGATCTAGATTTCATTTTTTTAATTGGTTAACTAAAATCTAACTATTTGCAAGAAGGACCCTTCATTGCTTCTTTCGTCTTCTGTTTGCTTTTGAGAGAACAATACCGATAGGCTAAACGTGGACTCGTCCAACTTGGGACCATCAATGAGGAACGCAGCAGTGAGTAACATACTTTTGATCAGGCTTCTTGCTGGTTCGTGGTTTGGTCATTACGCCGACACCGTCCCTACTCAGCACACAGACCATCGTATGCCAGTTCTTTCCACTTAAACTAGACTTTTACCGCTGTTACAAATTACCATATTTTAATTGTAGTTGGTCATTTTGAATGCGGTTGTGTAGCCTACGTTGTTTGTCTTAACCGTGTTTGACTTTGCTCTTCGACAAAATATGGGGGGGCCCCCTTCGGGCCCTCCCATATTTTGTCCTACAGGTTGTAACACCAACCTCATTGTCCTCTCTTGGCAATGTGTGCTGTTGAACATTGGAAAAACTGGCAAACGTTCTCTGGTGAGCAAACTCAAGTTGGTTAACTGACGTAGACTGGGTTAAAGGATGCCCTTCAATTTAATGAACCTCTGATAGGGTATCCTTGCCAGCCAACCCTCTTGGCGCAGTTGACTGTCTCTTGGACCACTCGCATGAGGAAGAGATGACGCCAATTCTGTAGAGGAGCGCAGCACCTGCCATGAGTCTCCAGGCCACAATTGGCTGGTTTAATGACATGTGACGTAAGGGCCATGTGTTGTTCTTGGTTAATCCAATGTTTACCTCACTGTTAGGGGGTCGACTGCTGATGGATGTTGAGTACTGTTCAGTGCTGCATTTTGAGTTTTCTGTGCAGGCCTCTGCCAACTAACTGTTGATTTGCTAATATTTTGTTGAATCCCGTCGGCATTTAGTTTGGTAGCTGGGGTTGCTTCAACACATCGGTGTTTAGAGCTTTGCAGTTGTCTGGTAGATGAGTTTAGCACTTTTGCTTTTGTTTAATATTGGTTCATACGCTTGTGTTTCTGAATTACGTTTGGCAGCCCTAAATGTAACTTTCCTATAGCAGTTGCTGACATTTGTATCTTTTGTAAACTAGGATTGATACTGGGAGTTGAAGAAATAATTGAATGATGCAGAAGGGTGAATGACTGAAATGCAAATTTTTTTTTAAATTTCTTAACGGAAGAAAACGATTGCACTCAGTCAGTATCTTACTCGTCTTTCGTGGCTTAATTAAATTTAGTTTAGAATGAATCCCTTGTTAAATCACTAGTACACAATTGTTTTTTCTGAGCCTCACAAGCAGGTCCATAACATTTTCTCATAAATGTAATAACTTTGCTTTAACCCCAGATGGTGCTGTCGCTGCATTTTAGGAAGTTTGGATACCCTTCATATGTTGCGCTCCAGTTGAAGGTTCAACGCTGCATCTCTCCAAGGCTGTAGGTACAGGTCTTCATGGAGATGGCCTGGTTGTCTTGGAGCACTTGGCTCCATTTTTTTACCCAGGCCCTGTATTGACATGGATAAGCCGTTGTATGGTCTGAAGCTGAGACTTTTGGGTTGAAATGGTTATGATATTGTAGTTTACATTAGTTGTAAAAATAAATATTTAGGACAAATTATTTACTACATGAAGTGTTTGTTGTATTATTCCACTACAAGCAGGACAGACAAATATCATCTACGCCAGTCTACCGGACCAGTGACCTATGCACCAGGGAACCTGACACCAACTCCTGCACCTACACGTCAATTTACACAAATCCCCTACCTACTAGAGGGCAAATATGGCTAGTTTCCTTTTTTTAATAACCCTATATATCACAATACATGACTTAAAGGGGTAGTTCAGGATTTTGGACATCAGGTCTCATTTCCAAGTGAGCCAGTGTGTTATTTTTCATTGGAGACCGTTTTCAACACTTTTCATTCAGTCCTTCTAGTTGCAGAAATCGCTGGTGCTAGGCTAGCGCAAGTCGAGGGGAACTGCTAGCCTGCCAATAAAAACAGTTTTACCCACTCCCGAGGCAAAACAATTATAATGCCCGACTATCGATTTAAATGTCTGTTGATAGAATAGTGTTAGAAATAAACTTACCCTTGCATTGCATATAGTTTATAATCCCTGTAGTTGGAAGCTAGCTACTGCAGCGGTGGACTGATATTACCTGGAGTGCACTTCTCTGTTTACCTTCTGTAGTGAATTGGTTGCTACACCGGAGCAAAGTGAAATTCCGCCACTGCGGATAGTTTAATTTCTAATATTATTCAATCAACAGACATCGATTACATCGATAGTCTGGCATTATAATTGGTTTGCATCTGGGTGTACTTTGGAGTGGGTAAAACTTTTTATTTGAAGGCTAGCAGTTCCCCTCGACTTGCACTAGCCTAGCACCAGCGATTTCTGCAACTAGAAGGACTGAATGAAAAGTGTTAAACGGTCTCCAATGATAAATAACACACTGGCTCACTTAGAAATTAGACCCGATGTCCAAAATCCTGAACTACCCCTAAGTTTGGAAAATTCTAGCCTTTTTTCTCCACCATGTCTGTGAGGCCGGCTTTTGTACCGCAAACATCATGAGCTGGGAAGGAACACTAGTTTCTCGAGTTATCCCACCTGGGACAAAGTTGTTTAAGTGCTTAAATTGTTGTTCATAAATAAAGCTTTATATATAAATTGTCTTGCGCTACAATGGGGACGAGAGTCCCAAAATCAAAAATATAATCTAATAAAAATGAGATTTGTTTCAACGAAATGATGACTTTTGGCAAACTTTGACCCTCAATCCATAAACTACATACTGAATTGCAGTGTATGGTAAGTTTAATAGATCGGCCCGACATTAGCGCTGGTCCATAAAGGGTGTCTCACGGCTGTCTAATACAGAAACTTTAAAGAGTTTAATTTGTAAATCTCAATGTGTGAAACTACCATTGGCAGGGGCTGTTATTTGTATCAGTTTAAATTGTACCTGACAATTTAGGGATTTTGTAGCATATGCCATTTGGTGGCTCTATAGATCTAGGTCTGTTTATTTCTGCAGCTTCTCCCCAGTCTCAAAGACGGTAGCAGTGTTAATCGTCACCCTCCACCAACACCATGCCCTGTAGCCTTGACTTCAGCTGCCAGCTAGTGAGGTCACTGTGGGTGTAGGATGAGGTCACCCTTATTTATTCATGTATTATTCCTTTATGAGGAGCAGAGAAAGTCCTATAAAGGGAAAGTGACTGAGCAGGCGAGAGCAAGATGGAACCACACCAGAGACCGATGGAGACGGAAGAGAAGACGTTCACATTGGACAAAAGTCCTGTGCTCCATCTTTGACGACTAAGAGCGGGAGACACTGACTGAGACTGCGTTCACGAGACACATACTGTGACAAAAATAAGGCCGGCAACAAAGGGCCGCGAGTGTCAATGACTCGGTTGCTGACAGTGAAGTCCACGGGTCTCTCCATGGTATTCCTGTGTGTAGGCGACAGAGCTGTGGTATTGTTACAGGCCGAAAACCACGGAAAGAGTCATGCTTGCGTTGGCTCTACGTAGGAGGAAGACGGACAAAGGAGAGGAAAGAGAAATCTGGGGTGGGGGGGTGTTCTAACACTGGAGGACAAAGAGCCATTGGGAGTGGGTTTGTTCTGGTTCCAGCTCCGTTTAACAGGCCCATGAAGAATGAGCCGACGCAAGGAAGAAAAACATGTTACATTGAGAACAGTACAAATGTTCACCAGTGTCAGTAAAGGTATTTTAATGAACACAATGAGCAGAAGGTTATAGCAAGCAAGCCTGTACAAAATACTGTTCATATGGAGGGGTGGCTGAGCACATCTGTTTGTAAAGATGTGTGTTATTGGAACATTGTCAAACTCCTTGTAATGAGGTTGTGCCCCTTAAACTGCCAGCAACATCATTTTCACCTGCTGTGTTACTTCCAGGGTATTACGAACAAAAGCCTGATTTCACACTGCGGCAAACTCAGGGAAAGTACATGGCTTGGAATTCACATGGTCTTAAGTCATCAATTGTCAGATTCACAAACTTTACATAAACTTTACATTTAAGTGCAAAAAAGGGTATGCATGGAAAGCAGAGAAATACATGAAATGGCATTGAGCCTAATCCTCGTCCACAGAGTTCCTGCAGCTGCCTTCCTCAATACCATTTAAATGGCAAAGCCGCCTCTTAACGTTCAGACCCCCCCACCCACCATGCTGTGACCTTCACCAGCGGTTGCTGGAGGTCTGCCACGGACAATTATTGTGCGTGATGTGAAGAAGTGTCTGTTGAGTGTGTTGACGCTCCTCACATGTTTTGGAATATTTAAGACTGTGTGTATGTGGGAACCAAGTAGCAGTGTTCATAAATTGTTATAGGAAACTTGTATAAGGCTCTCAAGTGCTCTCGTTGTTTACGAGGCAAGAATACAAGGGATTTCGTGCAATAAATGTGTTATTTTACCTTTCCTCGGCTTGAGTCAAACCATTACATGTTTAGCGTTTGTTAGTTTTCTTTCGGACCTCCATTTTCTTTGTGCTCTTTTATTATCTCGGTCCCCATAAGAGTGTGTGTGTGTTGCAGCGGACCTCACAAGCATGTGAACAGTAGCGAAGCTGGGCGCGCTATTAAACAGTTCCCTTGTATTCTCCCATTGACTGAGGTTGTCCAAACAACGAAGGCGTCATTGGTGAAAGTCCAGGGGACGTCATTCCAGTCATTCTTTCTCACCCGTCCGCCCCTGTGCTGTCGCTGTGTGTCCGTCGCCGTTTCTTCTCAGCTCGCTGCTCACAGTCCCACTTCCCAATAAATAAACCAACAACCTTTCGCTCCTCTCCTTTGTCATCCACTGATGAATGGGAACGGAACAGAACAGGGATGACTGGGGGAATTCTGTAGTGTTTGAACTATGAAACACAGCCTGGCCTTAACCTTTGACCCAACCTTGGTATAGGGATCACTGTATTATGGAGTTATTGCGGGTCCCCCTGTCCCTGCGCAGATTCTGTATTAGGGGGATTCCTGAGGAGAGTGTCTAAAACAATGTTATTAATATTAACACATAGTGTTAATAATATAGTGTGTGTGTGTGTGTGTGTGTGTCGATAAATACACAGACTCATACACTCCATTCCAGATCATGGGAAGATTCTCTTCGTTCCTCCCTCGACTGTGTGCATGAGTGCTCAGAGGAGGAGGGGAGGTTAACACACAAATCCCCTTTATTTCTTCTCTATTCTTTCCCTCCTTCTCGTCTACCATCCAGCATCCTCTCATACGTTTGGCTGGCGGCCATCTTTCTTTTGTCCCGTTTATCCTCCTTGCCATTCCCATGCTGGGTCCCGAGATTGTCTCATAGCGGTGCCATGCAGGGCACCAGGGCGGGTCTGTGTTGTACTGGCTCCGGTCCAGCCCGGTAGCCCTCTCTTGTCTATTGAAGCAGACAATAGGCATCAGCAAGAGAAGACGGGTGCAGAACCAATTCATGTATATGTACGGTGGGACAAGTGGCGACGCCTTGGCCCATGGTCGCTGTTGTCGTTGTAATGTTCTAGTGCCTTTGTTTGTGATGACACCCATCAGATCTGAAGACAGCTGTTGATTTGAGATGTGATCAAAGGTTTTATCTGCGCACACCATTGCAGGACTCCAGATAGTTCCAGTTGAGGTTTCTACAGTATCAGCCAGTATCAGGATTGTGAATATACTAACTATTGAAAATCCAGAGGACATTATATGTTAAGGTGTGAGATGCACTAGATTAATGATGTAATGATAGCATGATATAGAAAGAGGGACAGATTGAAACGTACATAAAACACATGTATGCATGAATCCAAATAAGATCCATAACCAAATAGGAAAGATACGACTATTACAATATCTTTGTTGTAAGATGTGCAAGCTATTTGAATTCATCCAGCCGAATAGCATGAAATGCAATTAAATCTGTGTACCTCTACAATCTTGCGTATTCTTTTCAAACCTCAGGCATCATACCTCACCACTCCTCCGGTGTTTCCTGAGACAGGTCAGCAGTCCTTACAGAAAAGGTGATCTATGTAAGAAAACACCAAAGCTGAAAAAGCTGACGCTGTCAGCGGCCTGTCATTCCTTTAGCTGTATGCTCGCAGCCTTCTCCCTTCCAGCTGTCCGATTTTACTCCTGTCAGAGTTCCCTTCACGTGGACTGACAGCCAGGCTGGAAATGTACCATTAAGGCTGTGTCCCGGACCTTTGCAACCCACTCACCTCTTGACGCGTCCCCTGCTGATACACTTCCCTGCTGGTGGCCTGGAACCTCACACAACCCTTTAAAACACACACAGGAACCAGGAAGGAATGGATTATAGGGGCCCTGTTTTACAACCAGGTGGGATGTTGATCAGCCGTTACAAGCCTTTTCAAAATCTGCCCCATAGAGACGTCACACAAGTAAAGGAGTAATTGTGTTTGACTACTCTTCTAAAATCGTCTAAATGGGTAGTAAGCTTCTGTATGGCGATGCTCCGGCTACCAAGCAGTGGTGTACTGTACTTTGCATAACCACTATACCACAGTATACATCTTTGCTCTGAAGGGCTACATCTCTGGATTTACTCACTGCAGAGAGATGGTTCAGGGAGAATGAAAGCAGGATAAGGATGACCTTTACAGTATCTAAATGCTAACTGCTTTCTGTCCCACTGATTCTGATTGGATAGAAAGTGCATGGTGTGCTGACCATAAATAACAGACTTGACCCGTGACTGTTATGTTTTTGAACAAACGGTAAAGGTCACGCCTCGTGGCCTCTGAACCACCAGGACATGCATAAGTGGTGTTACCAATTCTATGTTATGACCAAATGTCCACCTGGTGTACATTTTTATATGAACCCCATCGAAAGAACAACAGTGTTCTGATGATCAGAATATTTGTCCTTAAACTGTCATAATGTTTGGCAAACTGCTTCCACGGTTTAAATATTATATGTATATAATTTTTTTATTAAGTATTCTGAAAACATGACTACCTTTTAAATTTGTTCTGAATTATGCAGTCGGTTATCTAACTTTAGTTCCTTTTATCGTTCTTTGGTTCCATTATCGTGTTTGGGGATGTGTGCCTGTCATATAGTTATTTATATATATATATATTGTCAAGCTATTACTCACTCTAATTCATTGTAACTCTTTCACTTATTCCTCCCAATAATGCTTCCATCCAACCCTTTATTCTATTCCAATGAATAAATAATTCACCATTCCTGCATTCCTGGTTGCCCTGGCGACTGTCTGGCATGAGCTGTTTGTACAGTGTCAGGTGAGCCCCTCATTGATCTAGGACGACAATTTACTGTGTGTGTGTGTGTGTGTGTGTGTGTGTGTGTGTGTGTGTGTGTGTGTGTGTGTGTGTGTGTGTGTGCGCGCTCTAGCAGCGGGGAAGTCAGTGAGTATGTGGGACAGACTTGACTTGAACTATGGACATTTTGTTTTTAATAATATACATACAGTATAGCCTATATAATCATATCAATATTTTACAATATTATATAACATCAACAATGGTAAATTGAGAAGTTGAAATAATAAAAGAAAGAAAATAGCCCTTGTCTTTCATTATAAGGATAATATGCAGGCTTACATACATGTTTGCATGCATATGTGTGCCCATTAATAAGACATAGTGCTGGTGTTCGGCCATGTTTATGTGATGCATTATTCATGACTTAAAGACGGGATGCACTTTCATTACTCCACCCAATCAGTGGAAGAAGACCATGGACACACCTGTCATTACGCAGCTCACTGCTTCATAGAGCATTCATCTGATTGTATGGTCCTGCGTGTGTGTGTGTGTGCGTACTATGATATGCAAAACATATATGTATACTTATATATGTACTATAGATGGCACCAACTGTGTGTGTGTTATTGTGTGTGTGTTTGTGTGTGTTCAAATTGGTTTGTGTGTGTGTGTGTGTGTGTGTGTGCGTGCGTGCACAAATATTTCTGCACCTGTATGTGTGATCACGTGTGGAAGTATGTGTTTGTGTGTACAAGCAGGTATGCTGGCTTTGTTGTCTAGACATGTGTGTGCGCATGTGTGTGTGTGTGTGTGTGTGTGTGTGTGTGTGTGTGTGTGTGTGTGAGTGCGCGTGTGTGTGTCTGATTTGAAGAACCCCATGCGTTCCCACAGCATCAGGGCTGTCTCTACTCAGGATCTCTCTCTGGGAAACGACTCGTCAGTTGTAATGCGAGTGGATGTGATTAGATCTGACTGATGTGGCATACAGGCGGTGTGCCAGAGAGAGGGGGTTATAGCGTCCTCCTTACCCTTTCTATTCCTGATTGGAAAACGCCAGCTTTGAATTCTCTTTTTTATTGCTTTCATCAACGTGAATGTGTCTATTTTATGCCTTATGACAGGGGAGCTCCCAAACACACACTACTGTACTGAGTTGTAATCTTTGGGAGATGATTTAGCTCCAGCGTGGGTCTGGCAATGATTGCATAGATTGTCTGGTTAACAGACATATCTTTATTGTCTAATTTTTATTCATACAGACAGACTTGATAATGAATAATTAAACCCATGAATAATTTGTCACTCTGGCATCCCTCAAAATCAACGATTTGTCATTTCACAGCTTTGTCCAAAGTGAATTACAAATGGGGCTGCAAACAAGTCTTTGATTTAGTTCCCCTTGTGTGGCTTGTCCCTAACACCCTGCAGCCTTTGTTCCTGTGTTTGATTCTTCTCCAGTCCCCCTCCCTGTTCCTCCCTTGGTCTTCCTCCCTCTGTCTGGCCTTGCCCACTCTCCTCCATAATGACTCCATTATTTGCTTAGGCTGGAGATTGGAGCCACTTCCCTCTTGGCTGATGAACGCTCATAACATTTCATCCAATCAGACGTCAGCGTGTTTGCCCAAAGCTTTTGGCCGTAATAAGGAAGGGAACTATGGCAGCATTTGTGTACGCAAGGTGTGTGTTTTAAAAAAAAAAGGAAAAAAATATGCAAACAATGTACGATTGCTGTATACCCAGTGGCGGATTGAGGTGGTTATTGGCCCCTAGGGTACTATTTGTGTGAGGTCCCCTTTCTGATCATGCAAAATAAATGAATTTAAACCAAAAAATAACATTAAAAAAAGCGTAATTTAGGGCCATGTGTAAAAGCGTTCTAGGAATAGTACATGGCCCACACGCACTCAGGGCACACTTGCACAGTGTTAGAATTACGTGGGAGCCAGAGGGAGCCGATCTCCCATAAAGTGAGGACTGGCTCCCATAAAGGCAACAAAGTCAAAAAGCTGAGGGGGTCTCTCAAATCTGAAGGTATCTGCCATGTGTGGCATTGTAATTGAATCTTAAACAACGCTCATTATCCTTCCCAGTGCGGTGAAAACTAAATGTCAACGGAAAGAGGCGGTGATTGAAAAAAGTATTTTGATCGCTTATTAAATTCACTCGTTGCTTATAATGGTTTATTCGTTTCCCAGTATCATTTCCTTAATTTAGAAGACAGTTTTGTTAATTTTTGAATTGTAAAATAAATAAAATATTTTTTTGAAGTTGCGAGTTTTTGAAATTATTGGAAGCGAGTCGAGCTGACCTTGCCTGCTGTACCCACGGCCCAAAATAAAGAACAGCTGAGACAATATCCTTAATTCAAACATGCCGTTCCATTTGGCCTCAATTTGCTATGGATGCAAACTTGGAAGAACATGCGCAATGGGGATTTCTAAAGTTTACTTAACAGTGGCGGAGACTGCAGGAGCTGAAACATCACTACGGTAGAGCTAAGAAGGTTCTACGAGTGCTTTAGACCAACCTTACTAACAAACAACATACAAAAGAGATTCGTAGCAATGAACGTTTCGAGAAACATGCAAAATGTTAAGGTAGAACTTAAAGAAGAGGTTATGAATACCGGCGCTTTTGTGAATGGTAAGGCTATGTGCGTGGTTCGCCAACTTTTTTTTATGAGATAGAGAGACCCCCTTAAAAATGAAAAGATCATTCAATCTTTCGACCCAGACACAAATCGAACCGCTGTGCAATACTCGAATAAAAGAAAGACATACAAATACAATAAACATAGTAGCACTGCATAATAACAACAATGATGCCACAGCAGCACAATCATAAATACATATTCTTACTCTTTAGAAGTTTTTCTGACAGAGAACTCCTTAATGAGGCTGGTAAAATCCAATTTGCGCAGAATATCGCTTTCAATAGACAGATCAGAGACGGGTGATTCAGTCTGTTTTGGGCCATTGTGCATCTCAGTCTATCTTCAACTAGCGGCAATTTAGAAAAAGAGCGCTCCCCGCTGGCGTTGGTTACAGGCAAAGTCATAAATAGTCAGCAAAATGGAAAATTGAAACACTTGAGCTTTTCGCCTTTTCGACATTTTGGCGCTATGCTGTCCAGCAGCCGGCCCGTGACGTATAACAAAATTGACTTTGAGAACTGGCCACATGACCCACACATCTACCCAATCAGCTGCTTCATATTTTTATGTTTCTTGTTATGGGCCAATAGGGGGTCATGCTTTTTTTTATTTTAAGAAAAAGTTAAAATAGTCTGGCCAATCGTGGGCCCCTTCAGACGTTTTTTGACGAAGTCTGCTGCAAAAATCTGAAATATTGACATAGGCTATATATAACTAGAGGGTGCCCTGTACTGTCTGTGCACACCGCTTCTGAAGCCTCTCTCTCTCTCCCTCGCTCCCATTCAAACTGCATGGGTTTACATTTAGTTCTGTGAAGCACGAAAAAGTATGAGAAATGCATGGGTTTACATTTCATTCTGGGGAGCACGAAAAAAATTGTTTCAGTTTTTGAGGAGGTCTGCTGCGGAAATATTGACATATATATAACTATAGGGTGCACTGTACTGTCTGCGCATACCCCTTCTGAAGCCTCGCTCTCTCTCTCTCTCTCTCCCTCCCTCTATCTCTCTCTCGGGGTTACATTTCATTCCGTGTAGCACGAAAAAGTCGGACAATCGTGCTCTGGGACATGAGTCAATAGATTAACGTTCGTGCACATGAGCACAAAATCGCATGATACCGGGTTGTGTATACATGCAAACCGCTGATAGCGTACACAACCTTGTGCTTAGTGCCTGTATGTATGGGCCTCTATGTTTGTTAAGAATTGTGTGTGTGTGTGTGTGTGTGTGTGTGTGTGTGTGTGTGTGTGTGTGTGTGTGTGTGTGTGTGTGTGTGTGTGTGTGTGTGTGTGTGTGTGTGTGTGTGTGCACCCACATCTCAGTGTTTACAAATTAAGATGCAAGTAGTGTGTGTCTGTGTTTAATTTCCCCTTTGCCCCTCTCAGCATAAAGATAACAGGCAGAAGCAGACTGAGCCACATTTAATGAAACACACACACACACACACACACACAAAGTTGTTGTGTGTGCATATGTGTGTTGCATTGTGCATGCTGGCCCCCATGCACCCATTTTAAAATTCAGGAAGCAGCCTGTGTGTGTGAGTGTGAGTGTGTGTGTGTGTGTGTGTGTGTGTGTGTGTCATCCACTGATGTTGAAGGTTGCGTGTGTGTGTTGTTTGCATTCAGAGCTCGGACTCATGTTTATTCATGGCTTGTTGGAACTTTAGTGCACACTTAGTAGTGCTCCCTCCCGCTTTGATCCCTGACTTTGGCCCAAACACGCTGAATCATGGAAACATCAGCCGATGTACTTTAACACACGCACACATCGACTGCCGAAATTTACTTTTACCTCAAAAGGCCAACTTTTTTCAGGTTACATTTTTAGAGGGGTGTTATGTTAATTTAAGGGTAATTATGCAGATCTTTTTAAAGACTAATTATGATCATCTTTATATCATCAATGCTGATGATAAAGCTGCCTAACAGCTTTTCGGTACAATGCAACACATTGAAAATGTAAAGGAATAATTTGTGTAGTTCCAGTGTCAGGGGATTTGTGTACCTTTTCACACATCAATCCACAAAAGGCAGACACAAACTTGAGCAGACAACAGACTTGGAGTACATTTCGACCGTAGGCTGATATTAGATGAGTGAACAGTGTGTTCCACTGTGATGCCTCTGTTCTCATCAGCATGGAGAGATGGCTGTTGCCAACTTGGTTAATTCAAGTCTTTACACTGGTGCAGGTGATGCAGGTTATGTTTTTGTGTGTGTGTGTGTGTGTGTGTGTGTGTGTGTGTGTGTGTGTGTGTGTGTGTGTGTGTGTGTGTGTGTGTGTGTGTGTGTGTGTGTGTGTGTGTGTGTGTGTGTGTGTGAGAGATTGTGTTTGTTTTGGTATGTGAAGTGCAGATGCCCGCTCTCCCGGATAGCTGCAGTAAGCTTTCTTCATCAACATCATGTCCCAGCAAAGACTTTTTCTGCACTCACAGCAGTTCTCTCTCTCTCTCTCTCTCTCTCTCTCTCTCTCTCTCTCTCTCTACCGTGCTAAAGCCAGTTTCTAATGGAAGGTCATGTTGTGAGTATGTAAAAACCTCTTGGCTGTATCTCGAAGCTCAGCAGGGCTGAATGAAATCATGCCACCTGGCTCCCTTCTTTTCGTCACACAGAGCATGTGTTAAAGAACTCCTAGAGCTTCTTACTGGATGTAAATATAATCTAGTAGGCCTTAAGCATGCTGTGCTCCATTAAAAACAATACAATTATATTTATTTTTTGGGTCTTGCTCCAAATATTAACCAAAATGTGCTATTATTTGCATGAGATATGATGTGATATTGCATACTTTAATACAATGTATTAAGAATGCTTTGCTGTACATATTCTGCAAGAGGCAGCAGGGGTGTACATTCGACATTGGGCTCTAGGAGATAAAGATGCCATTATGGGTCCAGGATTTTCTGTTGGATCCTACCAACTGATACAAACAAAGAGATGGGATTACATGTGAGTATGAGGTGGGCTTGAGGGTTGCCTTCAGCATCTTAAGCTTCCACGGTCTTGGTCAGCATGTACATTCAAACACCCATAAATATATAATGCTTGATTAAAGTGTGTGTGTGCAAGAAGGGCATCTGTATTGGATTGCCCTCCTTCTTTCCAGACACTGATTTCTGTAGTTCCACTGATTAACGTCCTGGTTGAGCACACGTGGCCCAGGGAGAGAGCAGTAGATGGGGGCAGAGAGGGAAGTATTAGAGGGGTAGCTATGGTGCACAAACACACACACACACACACACACACACACTCACTCACTCACTCACTCACTCACTCACTCACTCACTCACTCACTCACTCACTCACTCACTCACTCACTCACTCACTCACTCTTTCATATTCTCTTTGCAATTCAGAACATGACATTTACAATCAACAACACTACTGTCAACAACAACACTGTCAACAACAAATGTAGAACTGTAAAAGTTCCAACCCATCTGTCTGTGTCGATGTTATCATGGTGTTAAAAATAGCATCACATACACACAAGCAAACACACACACACACACACACACACACACACACACACACACACACACACACCACACTCACACACAATCTCACACCCACAAGGTGTGCAAATCAGAGTCTGACATATAAAACAAACAAGTTTGTAGAGTCTGCCAACCCCTGAAGCTTGTGTGTGTGTGTGTGTGTGTGTGTGTGTGTGTGTGTGTGTGTGTGTGTGTGTGTGTGTGTGTGTGTGTGTGTGTGTGTGTGTGTGTGTGTGTGTGTTAAATCAAGGCCCTTTGTAGTCATTCGAGGGACTGGCTGTAAACGTGTAGAGAAATCATTTCAGCAAGCATAAACTTGGCAGGGCGAAGGGCAGGAGGATGAGGTAACATTGAGCAAGGCATCGATCTCTCACCAACTGCTGTGAAGATGGATGGAGGTGGACAACCGTAGCTGGAGGCCAGCTCGGTCTTGCTGACTGAGTTATTCTTGCTGAGGTAAATACAAACTAGCAAAATAACATTCCAAAAAGCACATTGGAAGAGGGTATGTCCAAGGTTGCGTCCCAAAACTAATAGGACGATCACTAATTCCATGTCAATGGCTTTTTAACCTGTTCAACTAGAATTGAGTCTTGATTGGCAGAACTGAGACCAATAAAAGCATGACATAATACAGATCTTTAAGATGCATTGCATGGAAAGTTGATGTTAAAAGGATATTACTTCTGATAGGGTGTGTTCTAGACCCGTATACTAGCCTGGGGGAACATCTATATCCTGCCTGATGGACTTTTTCCACAAGATGTGGTTTGTAAGGTGTGGTTTAATAGGTTTTAATTTCTAAATGTGTGTATTTGTTCTTGCTTCATCGTGTTTCAAGCTAAGAGGGAGACGAAGTGAGAAAAAAACAGTACAAGGCATTCATTTTATTACATTTTTGTTTTGTTAATTGCCCCCTGCAGCGCCGTTAGATTATTTAACATTGTTGAGGTAATTGTTGGATAACATGATGTTTTATTTTATAATCCTGTAATTTTGAAATCTGTGTTGCACGGCAATTCATGGACTTTATTTTATTTTATTTTTAGCCATTTATACGCTAGTATTTAGTTTAAGAGTGTGTGTTTGTGTATTGTGATATTTGGAAGGTTCTATATATATATACATATATATATCACAAACAGGTCTGCTTGACTTCCTGTTAAGCGGGGTGCCATTTATCTTCCCACTTTTCCCTATGAACTTTCCACGTCGTCACTCTAGTTGTTACAGAGAAGTTGTGTGTTGATGAATCACATCTGGTGAGCTCCTCTGCACCCTGAGGACTAAACGGGTAAGATCCATAATCCCTGCCTGCCCTGGGTGTCATCTGAGATCACCTCCAACCTCCTCTAACTATCACTGTGTTGCCTCCGACAGTTACAAATCACATTCCAAAAACTCTCCTTTTCTCCGAAAAAAAATGAAATACCCAGACTTCCATCTTGTTGCTGTTGATGTTATTTCCAACCTTCGAGTCAGCCCTCTTTCTCACTACACTATTTTTTGGGTTCGGTGAATTCACGCAACCTTGTCTCCTATTGGCTTATCCTCCCATCTCTTGTTTTTCTCTCCTACTGTATCTATCCATCACACCTGTCCTTTGGCCACCAGTGCGGTAAGCTGTGAAGAGATTTGTGGCTTATGACCATGAACACTGGTAGCATCACATCCGTGTCCACCCTGTGCAGATGCCCACCTGGCACTCAAAACCCTCAAGTTCAACACCTCTGTGAACCGATCTTCACACCCGATCTTCCTCATTTGCAACGGTTGTTTGTATAAAAATGTCAAATTTAGGTAATATCCCTGTTGATGTCATTTACTCATTACAGTGGAATGCATTGTACCTGGTGCAATGTCCTTGGTTGGAAAATGGTTGAAAACGGTGTGTTTGTTCTTAAGACGGCGAAGGCTATCCCATCAGACCATGCGACATAGGGTTTGTTTCCATGGAAGAGTGCATGCTTCCCTCTAAAGAACTGTATGACTTGTCTCGGCTAGTGTAAACTTTTAAGGAAAAGCATAATAAGCAATTGACCTAAACTGGCTCCAAGGTTATAGGATTGGCCGTACCGCAGTTGTGAAAGCAAACAGCAGTTCCAGAACGCGATGGCTCACATGTGGTTGAACCAGCACATGATTCAGTTAGGGGATTTAACTCTGTATGGAATAGAGCAAGGCAAAGTTTCCCTCAGATTGAATGAGGTCTGGGAAGTTTAACAAAGTGAACAGACTAAGAGAGAAGGTTATTCCTCCAATCCCAGTCCTATTATGAGTGACAGATGTAGCATGGAGAAGTGCATTAAGGTCTGAACAAACCAGCCAGAGAGGGGATCTGTGTGAAGCTACAGGTTTTTATCAGGTTTTATCAGGATTTGTCATATCCCAGTGGACTCTGTAGGGGTCCACTTGTGAGTGCATGTATGGTTTGTGGGACTGTAGACGTACACCTCCTGGGTGTGTGTGTGTGTGTGTGTGTGTGTGTGTGTGTGTGTGTGTGTGTGTGTGTGTGTGTGTGTGTGTGTGTGTGTGTGTGTGTGTGTGGGATGATAAACAAGGAGTTTGGGCTTCTTCTAGTGCTGGCCTCACTGACCTGTAATCACCTATTATTCTATTCATATTCGTTACATTTTGGACAAGATGCCTGAAGTTGAGTGGGCAGAAGGGGTGGAAAAAATAATTTATGGAGTGCTCAAGAGAGATCAATAGAGTGAGAGCAACCATAAGGGAAGAAGGCAACTATGACCTTTTGAGCCCGGAGTGTCATGTCACAGACAATGATTTGTTCCTCATCAAGAGTAACTGCTGACCTTTAGTCTGTATTATTTTCTCCAAGGGTTGTGTTTTTGTATAAAGTGAAGGTATTTTGTGTGTTTCTGTGCATTGTAACTCAGCTCTGCCTGCACGTGGTTCCACTCAACACCATCCTATGGTCATCCTCTGCCAACCTTTGGTGGTAACGCCTTAAATAACCGACGTGATAGTGAGAGAATAATCAAGGTAAACGGACTGCATTTATATAGAGCTTTTATCCAAAGCGCTTTACAATATTGCCTGACATTCACCCATTCATGCACTCATTCACACACCAACGGCGGAGACAACCATGCAAGGCGACAGCCAGCTCGTCGGGAGCAGTTAGGGTTTTGGTGCCTTGCTCAGGGACACCTCGACACCTTCGACAATCAAACTAACATCCTTGCGGTTACCAGCCAACCCGCTCTACCTCCTGAGCTACTGCCACCGACAGGTGCAGAGCATGCAGTATGTGGAGGCCTGGCGGTTGGCTGAGACGGTGTGATGTCACCATTGTTGGCGCCGTTCATTTTCTAGCCACGTACCCCACTGCACTCGTCTTTCTCAGCCGAAAGGCTGCAGCTCTATCGGACTCTGTCCATCATATCTCCTCTCTCGCCCTCTCGTTCTTGCTCTCTCGTCTAATTTCTCTTGAGTTGTGATGAGGTTGATGTTGCTCCCTTCAAAACCCCACTGCCAATTTTGATCCGCTCCCCCTCACGGCCTCTCCCACACCCTCCCCCTTTCACTCCCTGCCCCCTCTTATCTCCCCCTGGGGATTAGCAGCCCAATCTGAAATGGCTGCAGTGTGCGGTGTGTACCTCCACACCCCGTCCCTACAGTCTTACCGCAGTCAGTGAATAAAAAAACTTTTATTCATAATCCTCTAAAACCCCCCTTCTTCTTGCAATACCTCCTTTCTGGATAAAAAAAAAATGCTTAACATGTAGATATGAAGACGCATTGCATAATTATGAGATAAAAGTCATAATTATGAGATCTATAATCATTGCACGAGTATTTGACAGTGTTTTACCTTTACGTCCTGTACACGTAGCCGATACGCATGTATTTATCAGGGTTGCTGAAGTATCTTTCATGTATTATTAGAGAGAGAGAGAGAGGTTGGGGGGCTGTGTGTGTATGATAGGGATCAGGTGGAGAGGAAATGCAGGTGTTACTTCAGCCCACATCCATACAGCGTCTCACATCAACGCCTTGGACCCTATCCAATGTGTGACACACCTGATACCCATGTATCATGGCGTGGGGATCAAACACGCAGGCACACACACCTCTCACCTCTCTCTTAAGTCCTCCCCATGCACCCCCACCACCAGTCTGCCCTTTCGCCCCCTCGCCTCCACCAATCCGGTCCTCCCTCTGATTGGATCAGACCATATCGCGACCTTGTGCGCCATTGGCCAGTTTCAGTCTTGCCATGTAGGGAACCACCGGATTCATTAACAATTGGGATTGATGTGTTTTCACACACACGCACGCACGCACACACACACACACACACACACACACGCACACGCACACACGCTTATACACTCTCTCATATATCACACCTTTTGGCACATAATGCAACACAAAATCTAGACAAAAGTACTGTACACACACAAGTGCAAATGCAGACAGGTAGATCCACATGTCTACAGAGACAGACGCAGGGACCCTGTGATGGGGCCCCCATGATAACTACAGTGGAGGCTGGCTGTGGGCCGGGTGGAATGTGTGGTAGGGCTCTAATCATCTGCATCACCGTCATGACCCACATACAGCAGGGAACAACCCAGGACACATGAAAACAGCAACTAGCACCCCTCTCCTTCCTCTATGTTTCTCTCCTCCCTCCACTGGCTTGGCTGCAGGTTTGATCGTTTTGAGGGCAGGACAGTGCCACTTTCAGCTGGAAGGTACTGTGTTTGATTCCCAGGGCCCACAGCCTAACCAGTAGGCTCTGTAGAGCAAGATGCTCCCTAACTCCTACCTGCTCCTTAATGACATGTATCGGAAATGACTCAAGTCTCTTTGGATAAAGCAAGTGCTGGGTACTTCATCTTACTGGGTAGTTCAAAAGATTGGGTTTAAATCATACACACTAGCATGATAGTTTAATCATTCCTTGTGGGATTATTGGAACCGCCTTGGCACACACACACACACACACACACACTGGTCTTCATACAAGAGTGTGTGTATGTGTGTGTGTGTGTGTGTGTGTGTGTGTATTTGTGTTCCATGTAGCAGATTAGCAAATAGACATACATTGTAATTATCAACCAGCTATACTATATTGACTGTGATTACAAAGGTGCATGTGTCTGTGTGTGTAAAACAGACATTGTGTTTATTTTCACCCTATTCATTCGGAGCACCGCTGTGTTGATGTTCTTGCCAAACGGTACAAGGCATGTGTTGTGTGTGTGTGTGTGTGTGTGTGTGCGTCTCTCTGTGTACATGCATACACAGTATGCGTGTGAGTCGGTGCTCTGAGACAACACCGTACTGTATGCGGTCACTCAGTGCGCTGCCCGATCGCTAACAGGGGGAACGGAGTGACAGATGCCCTTTGTGTGATTACAGCTGGGGGTCCCGAGAGAGACGAGGTCTCCTACACCGTCAATCAGCCCCGCTTTATCCTGTGTATTCGTAGCGTGTCACCCCTGGAAATGTTTCCACTGGCGGGAGGGGATGGGGGGGGGCGCTTCATGTGTGGCCAACCTGAAGTGGGAGATGCCTAGATGTGTGTGTGTGTGTGTGTGTGTGTGTGTGGGAGTGAACAGGGTGTGTTTACATCCTTTTGGATGTGTTACAGCAACAACTTACAACACGGCTGTAAGAGGTGCATTCCGGTCTGATGCATACAGACGCTGCTTGGATGGTGTTTCTGTTATGAGAAATGGAAATTGGACACTAGGAAAATATCTCTAGTGTCCTTGATCTAATGACAAATGTCTGATAAATGTCTTTGGCCAGATCCAGGTTATTTTAATCATTGTCAAAGTCTTTTAACAGTGAATATATCTGTTGTGTGTCCTCCGTGAACCAAACAACACCCCAAAATAGGCCTGGGCAATAAAACAATAAATGATTGTATCGTGATAGACTTTTGATCAATATCAATATAAAACATGTTCAATATATATCGATAAGAGACTGGACCACTGAATCTAGCAGCTGGGTTTGTTACACAAATATGGTTCCATACTTATTCACAATATTTGAGTGTTTTTCATTGTTGTATTGACATTGTATTTATCAATGAAGAACAGTGGAAGGTCATATTGTGTAAGTGTTAAACAGAAGTGTTTAAATCTAGCATGGTAATTCCTATTCTTTTTAGGTAATTAAAGTTATCAATAGTTATCGATATCGATCAATATTATCAAGTTATATCGTGATATGTCTTTCAGCCATATCGCCCAGGCCTACCCCAAAACATCTAATACACAATACGTGCCATGGTAAGTATTGTGAATCTGAGATAAGCCTGTGCATTTGACCAACAAATGTGCAAAACAAAGTCCTCCATTTTGTCAAACCTTCATTCCCCAATCTGTATTGTATCCAGCGTGAGGAAAGCAGGCAGAAAGGAAGGGACGAGAAGGAAAATAATAAGTGGGGATTTGTCAATGGGGACATGGGATGAAAGCGCGTGATAAAAGGAGGAATGCACTTGATGAGAAGATAAAGAGAACAGCTGTTGTGCTGAATGTTTGCCGCTCTGCCAGCCTCAACACATTACACCTGAGAGAGAACCACCTGGAGAGGCAGTGGAGGTGAGTGCCTGTGTATGTCCCTCCATGTAGATGTTGTCAAGGCAGAGATAGACAATCTGTGTTTATTTGAGTCCTGTGAGGTTACAAGATGGATTGCTTCACTTAGGCTGTTTAAGGTCTGGGTGTGTGTGTCTGTGTGTGTGCTCATATGTGTGTGTGTGTGGTTGTTCACGCCATATATAGAAGGGAGAGACGGGCTCTTTGGGAGGTACATGTTATATCTGAATGTGTGTGCGTTTTTGTGTGTGTATGTGTGTGCGTGCGTGTGTGTAGTAGGAGATGGATGGGGACTCAGCGGGTCACCCGAGGGGGACCAAGGCTGTGGCAGCTCTACTGTGTCCAGACAGCTCCAGTTCTTCACAGTATGTCCTTGGCAGACTGTGACAATGAGATCAAACACACACACACACACACACGCACACCTTTTTCTCCTTCGTGTTTACTTTCTGAACATTTTTCTTTATTTTTCTCGCTCTCTAAATAAGTTATTCCTCTCTCTCTCTCTCTCTCTCTCTCACTCTTTCTCTCTACTTCTCTCTCTCTCTCTCCCTCCTTCTCTCTCTCTCTGTCTCTCTCTCTCTCTCTCTCTCTCTCTCTCTCTCTCTCTCTCTCTCTCTCTCTCTCTCTCCTTCTTCCTCACTCTTTCTCTTTGTCTATAATATTCCTGGTTTGATCCTCTCCCTCTCTTGCTCTAATTGTACTTTAATCCAATGTTCCAATCCATATGTTGATAGATTTATGGCCCCTAGTGAGAATCGTCCTCTGCTCCCAGTTGTGGTGCGAGGCACTGGGCCAGGTTTGGAAGACTGGCTCAGACAGATTCCAGGAATAATATCCAAGATCTCCGGCCTTAGGAATGTATTCGGAGGAATCGCTGAAACTACTGGGCAGAACGCTGGTGTAATCTTACCACTAATGACTGGTAGGCACACGCAACACTTTTGGCCTCAGTATTGCCACGCAAAATTACAATCATTAATTTCTGCTTGGGAAACGGTGCATTCTGAGGAGTTTAAATATTTCACTGGTAAGATATTTAATACCCTGAACATATTAATACTATATGCGTTTGCAAATCCCCTGACGGGAGACAGGTGACTGCTTAGTGTGGCGCGAAACCACATCGCCCATCACCACCAGCCATGCGTGATAGAGTTTGTGGAACAGATTAACTCGAGTTTCCCGGCCTGTCTCCTAGTCTCTCTGTCTCTCCACCAGTCTGTCTGCTATGGCCCCATGCTTCGTCAACGCAGAAAACCAAGATTGAAGACTTACTTGAGGGGCCATTTATTGACGTGGGACAAACTTGTCTACGTTGTCAGATCATGATAGCGCATTAGGTGTACAATGGATTTACAGCACCTGTTTAGCAAAATATTTAATTGCTACAAAGCTTTTCCCAATTATTTCATATAAGTCATCAAATTCATACAAATATTGGAGTTATTTATGCTGCTGTTATTGTACTGGACTTCAGGTTGCCAAACTGAATAGGGCCTGTACATCACAATGCATCATGGGATTTTTTGTTGGTGATACTCCGAACTCAAGAATGTTGTATTCATTTAAAATCCTAAATAAATGTAAATATACAGTATACTAATCTAGTCAAATTTTGTTTTGCCCTATCTCACATGAGAAACACTGGCAGTTTCAAACACAACAATGATGACTTAATGACAAATTATTTCACGATTATGACAACAATGACCAAAACACTATTACTACCATTAACGTTCTTATGCTCCTATACTTCCACTCTTCCACTCAAAATGGAAATGGATGGTCAATGCGATATGACGTCACATAAGGCCATTCAAACATAATCACCATGAAAGCGGTGTTCCGGTGGTACTTGTGGGGGTGTGGACATAAGATATAAATCAGCCCAGATTTAGACGAGACCTGCTGCTAAACAAAGAAATCAACAACAGGGCAATTTCTTCCAGCAAATTCCTGCTAAGCTCCATGGAATCCGCTTAGGCACTGCGTTTAGAGTTTGTGGAGCCAATTCCCCTCACCTCTCTCTAACTCCTCACCATGGACCTCCCAGCCCCCACCACGCCTCACTCTGATTGGATCAGACCATATCGTGACCTTGTGCGCCATTGGCCAGTTTCGGCCATGCCACATAGGAAACCACCAGTTTCATTAGGAATTGATCGATGTAACGGGTGTCTAACACATGCACGAACGCCACGTAATCGTGACACACACACACACACACACACACACACACACACACACACACACACACACACACACACACACACACACACACACACACCATGTACAGTCCTTTCTGTCTGTCTCTCCAGACTTTTGGATAGCTTAGGAGTACTTAAACACTTGAGATTAGCTGAGACGTGAAGGATTTTCAGCAAACACAAAATCCCTTTCTTTTCTGTGTGGCATGATCTGCCTTCCTCTTCTTAGAGCTGGGGAGGGGGAAGGAGAGGAGGAGATGGGAATAGAGGAGAGGTAAGGGGAGAGGAGCGGCGGGGAGGATAGGAAACGAGAGGAGAGAGTAGAAGAGGAAAATAGAGGAGGAAATATGTCAGAAAAGACAAGGAGATGACAGGTGAGGAAGGTGTGGCCGAGAGGGCGGACAGGAGACACATTTTAATTTTAAAGTGAGAATGGGTTCAGAATTGGGTCGTTTATTTCCAGGCTGATAGCTGTTGGCACATTACCTCATCTGATAACATTCTCCCCATTGTTATGGAAGGCCGGCACTACCGTCAACACCATCTGATAAATAATAAGTAGGAGAATGTAATTGGGGAAAAGCAGCGTTTGAACCTAATTAAAGTGATATATATCCCGGCTAGGCATTCCCCTTCTCGCATTCCCACTGTCTCTTCTAAAAGGAGGTTCATCTTTGAAACAAGATACCTCAAAAGCCAGAGAGAGACAGAGAGAGAGAGGTAGGGAGTGAAGGAGAGCGAGAGAAGTCTTCTTCTGATTGATTGAGTGATGTTGATGTAGTTACACTGTATACATAGTGTGCGTCATCAGTGTAAGGACTGCAGTGGCAGGAACGTGAGCGCAGAGAGGAGCCAGCTTGTTGTTTGTGCTTGTTCTAAAGGTGAAGCATCGCATCAGCTTAAATTTAGCCGCACCCTAGTGAAGGCATCCACATGTAAGATTCACCCCCCTCATTCACTCACACACATGCACGCAAGAATGTGTGCAAACACACACACACACACACACACACACACACAAAGGATGCTGCTGTGACATCACACACCAGGAATGGGGGGGAGGGGGAAGGTGTGTGTGTGTGTGTGTGTGTGTGTGTGTGTGTGTGTGGGGGCGGGGGGGGTAGGGTTGTGTGCTTTCGGTTACAAGTTGAATCCAAACTCCATTATGGGCCTAATCTCCCCTCTCTGGATCCCGGCGTGGTTCAGCTGCATCCCACGCGTCCTCACAGGGCGCGTCCGTCCGTCATCGGCATGCCGCTGGTTGGCGCTGGTTGCCGTGGTGACGGTGTCAACACCTATCAGTTGCCATGGTGCTCGCACCAAACGCCGTGCGATTGTCCCCCCCCCCCCCTCCACCCGCAGCCTGCCACTCAACCACTGTTGGTTCAGCCACTGGTGTCAGCGTAAGTGTTTTCACTTCCTTCAGGGTCGCAGAGGGTACATGACCTTTGAACTCCGTCACCCCACAACCCCCCTGCCACCCCCGTCTCCCCCAGATGTTATTTTCAGGGGGGTTGTGTGAATTTCAGGGTTCAGTTGTACCTTGTACGGTTTACTATTTCTGCTCGTCCGGCGTCTACCTACCCTAAAAAACAACAAAACTGAGGAGTTATTATAGTAGAGAAAAAAAAGATCAGCACCGTTGAATAAACTTACAGCGGAACCCTTCAACCGAACACGTGTCTGCAATAAAAATAACATACCCAGCATGTGTAGCAATCAAATAAAAAGTGTTTGTCGGATTAAGAAAGGGCGCTGCTTTTTACTGTCCTCAGGCCATCTCAAATGGAAGGTGAGGCGTTTCTGTGTTCAGTCGGCCTGCCAACTCTAAGCCACTGTTATTTGCTCTCAACTTGTATTCACTGCTGCTTGAGCAGGTTTGCGCTTATTATTACACATAGAAACATGCCACTTCAGGGACTAGGATTACAAATGTGAGAAAGGTGTATGTCTCTATGCTTATGTGTTTGTGGCATTAGGATGTGTATGTGTGTGCGTGTGTGTGTGTTTGTGTGTGAGTGTGTGTGCATGCATACACTACCTTGTGCATGTGTGTGAGATGGTGTATGTTTGTGTGCTTGTATGCGTGCGTTTATGTGTGCACGCTTGCCTAAGACATAGTTGGCCCCTGATGCATGCTGGCATACAGACAGGCCCCAACAGCAGCAGCCTGTAGGCCTATACTCTAAACCTGTCACTCCCTCTGTTTCCTCCACACTGAGCTGTCTTTTCTTCCTCCACTTATCTTTCAGTTTCTTCTCCGTCAAGCTATTGGCAGCCTATTGTGATTCATCTATTTCATTCCACATGTATTTTTGTCCCAACATAACCCAATGCTTCCGGAAGGGTTAGCTCAGTCGCTAAAAGGCTAATCTCAATACTGTGTACCCGTCTGAATGCCTCTCTAAGCCAACCTGCTCTCCTTATATACGTGTATCGTTCTACACTGTTTCTTCATCTCCTGGTTCTGCCTTCCTACAACCTTCCTCCTGGCTGTGGTCCGTATCACTTCCTGTTTCTCCTGGTCTTCCTGGTGCACAGGTGTGAGAGGTAAGCAAGGTGAGGTGGAGACACCTTCAAAGAGAGAGGGAGAGAGAGAGAAAGAGAGATAGAGAGAGAGAGAGGCCCTTGTGTGATGGGCATCACAGTATGCTTTAAAGCCCTGTATATGTATTTACCTTATATGTGTGTGTGTGTGTGTGTGTGTGTGTGTGTGTGTGTGTGTGTGTGTGTGTGTGTGTGTGTGTGTGTGTGTGTGTGTGTGTGTATGTGTGAACAACAGGTTTTGTTTGTAAAGAACAAACGTGACCGCGGGCCCCTGGGGACAGAAAGAAGAGCCAGTATGTATGTGTTGTTCCCTACCTGCCCTGATCTTCAAGGTAACCCTTAACCCTTCACCTCTGACCTCTCACCTTCTCACCCTGTGGCCCTGGCACCCAAGCAGCTAACCTGAGGCACAGTGATTGACTTCACAGCCAACTGTAGCTAATGATAAAAAAATCAATAAATCAATAAATCATTCTCTTTTTAACAGGTTTTATGAAATTTCTACCTGTCCTCAGGTAGAATAATAGTATATCACATTTTATGTGAGTGTCAAAATACTTGACAGAACTGTAAATCATGTCAGAAATCTTGAGTTTTACAGGATTATTTTTCATCTCAATCCCCTTAAAAATAAAGAAAGGAGTCCACAGCTGTTGGGGCTGAAATGTGTACGCAACTAAAACGGATATAGAGAAGATGTAAACTTTCAGTTTAGTCCAATCTGGAGGGAAATCCACTGGCACCTCAGTCACCTCAGTCACCTACACATGTGGCAGCCCCCCCCCCCCACCTGCCCGAGGGCCGGCTGAGCACATAGGTAGCCCCCCGCCACCCCCTGCCCCACCCTTAATCTTTCCTGTCTGTCAAACAGGTCTCTACCTGCCCAGGTGAATGATCCAGGGACACTGCTCCCCTGGATCCAGTAACCCTCCACCAGTCTGAAACCCACAGGCAGTCCATGTTGACAACAGTAAAACACACACGCTATATTACCTGACCTTTGGCAAAGAGTGGTCCGGTCTGTTGACCTCTTTGACTAGGGCTAAACCGTCTTTCATCAATTAAATCAAACTCTAGCTAGAAAAAACGATCCAAAAACAAGTGTCACGTTTTTCGTAAAACAGGCCAAATCTTGGTCCTTTCTATTCAATTCTAACGTTCCAGAGCTCACTCCAGAACTTTAAAGCGGCGTCCTCCAGACTGCCCATACATGAGATAGGGTTTCCATATCCCAGCCCCCCACCGAACTCTGACAGGAGTTCGCCATCGGCAAATGTCTGAACAACAAGTACTCTTTTTGTCCCTCTTTTTTTTTTTTTTTTGATGAATGTGAACCTCAAACTATCAGAAAGTGTGTAATGAAAAGCTGAAAACAGCTTGAATCATATGGAAGCGACGATGGTATCATGCAGTGTGTTTATTGAGATTCCTCTTCTGCCGTCATTTACGGGCTTAGAGATCTCACCGGGGGTTAATGCACCATATGTTTTGGATCAGACGCAGTGTTTCAATATGTACAGTATAGAAGTTTCAATGTATATAGAATACATATAAATGGAGTGGTGTAATGAATCGGCACTATGCATACTCACGTATACAACTCTCAAGCTGTTAAGCACTTGTGATTTATAGCTTTAAAGAGTTTGGGCTTGCTTTATAGTGGGTATATGTTAAAGATGAGCTAGGAAAACACTATATAAATCCCTAAATGTAAACTGAGGTTACAGCTGCAAAGCTACAGAATATGAGCATTACATGTGCAAACGATTACAGGTGTTAAGTATATCATCCTGCTTGTAATAAATAAATGCAGCAACACTATCAACTGACTAATCACTGACACCTAAGCCGTTTTTCCAATTACACAATTATTTCATTTCCAATTATATCTCCCTAAATCTTTCTAATGGGGGCCGTCAAGCTAAACTCCCCCATAAAAGCTGTCCAGAGCTAAGTGTTCTTCGTAAGTGAGTTCCTCTTGAATACCGGCTCCCACTGTAAGTCGTTCATCACGAGGCTGCCCCCCCACAGGGAGATGAGCAGGCCTGTCTGAGGAGCTTGATGGATGGCCCTGCCCTGCCTGTGTTCTGAGGAAATGAACTAGGTGAGTCGGAGGAGGAGGATGTGTCTTCAAATGGCGAACCTGCTGTAGCACAGGGACCACTGGTTCTTTCGTACGCACGCAGACACATGCACGCACACATGTATTCACATACCCGGGTGCAGATACACACACACACGTGTGTAATTGCGCGCACACCTACACAGATGCCGGCCTGCACACTGATACACGGGCTCATGTATACAAATGCACACACGCACACGCACACACGCACACGCACACACACACACACACACACACACACACACACACACACACAGATCAAGACACAAACACACACACACACTCACACATAAACACATGTACAAATATGCACACACACACACACACACACACACACACACACATGCTTGCATGCACATGTGCAGGAATTTAGGCATGCACTGTTACGAAAGACAGACTGCAGGATGGACAGACATACCTACCAACGGAGAGACGGACAGAAGGTCAGATGGATGGATAGGTTGATAAGTAGAGCGATTGATAGGCCTGCAGGCTTTTGCATGCTGCCAAGTGTTTTTAGTGTAGCAGAGAGCTACAAAAGGACTTGAAATAAATCATAATTGGAAGTGCTTGCTGACACTAGTGTACTCTGGAGGGCATGTCTACTCAATGCATTCTGAGGCTGGGGAGAGAGGGAGAGGGAGAGTTACAGAAAGAAAGATGAAAAGGGAGGGTGGTGACTACTGAAAAGGTTTTCCCTATATTTAATCTACAGATGCCGTGTTGGCGTGTGACAGTGTGGTTGTGTGGGTAAGTGTGTGTGTGTGTGTGTGTGTGTGTGTGTTTTACAAATATTGACTTTTCCAACTATTTTTCCAACCAAGGCATGTCACATTTTTCAGTCTATTTTCCGCACACCGTCTTGCTCCTATATGTTTTCCCAATCATTTCTTTTTGCTCACTCTTGCACACACACACGCACACACACGCACACACACACACACACACACACACACACACACACACACCGACATAAAGACACACACACAAACACACGCAGTCAAGGTAACAAGAGCCGAGTCACTTTCTAATTTGAGGTATTGTGTGTCATTTTGCGGCTCATTACTTGAACACATTACACTGGGAGGGGGCGGGGCAGGGGGGGGAAACTGCTTCTTTTCAGGAGCTACAGTAAAGAAGCGTGTTTGTTTGGGAACGGTACGAAGCAGGCCGGAACCGGTGATAAAGAAGTACAGAGGGAGAGGGGGGAAAGAGAGATGGGGGGGGGGGAAGAGAGAGAGATACAAAAGGTATGAAAACGGGAGGCGGGGACGGGGGGGAGCGAGAGGATGGAAGGCCGAGTCCCGGCTGGGAGAGCCAAGCCACGGGACTGTCCTAGAAACGGACTGCTGATCCATGTAGCAGGCCTTCAGCACACCATTAGGATGAAGGCAGGCTCTGACCCAGGGACAAATAGAAAGCGATTCATCCCCTCCTGATGTAGACTGACTAAATGCTGCAGATTCCTGACAACAAAACAACCCATTCACATCGTCCCCATCCAGACAAAACACTGTGTGTGTGGTCAGGTGTGACAGTGTGTGTGTTTGTGTGTATGTGTGTGTGTGTGTGTGGGGGGGCGGGGGGGTCAGCTTCTCTCTGTTTCCACACCTGCATAGGTCATTACCATTCACGGCGTAACGGTCAGTTAGCGATGTATGGACGTTATTAGGCATGTGTTGAGCAGTTGAGTTGTACATGTGTGTGTGTGTGTGTGTGTGTGTGTTGGTTTCTCCCTGAGAGCACGGCGTGTGTGTTTGCAGTCTCATTTGGAAAGTGTGTCCGTCTGCAGATGGCATTAGAGTATGAAGTGTGGACTGAAAAGGTACAGCTATGTGGAAAGATTAAGAGAAGAGAGAGTTGCTGAATGAACGAGAGAGAGAGAGAGAGAGAGAGAGAGAGAGAGAGAGAGAGAGAGAGAGAGAGAGAGAGAGAGAGAGAGAGAGAGAGAGAGAGAGAGAGAGAGAGAGAGAGAGAGAGAGAGAGAGAGAGAGAGAGAGAGAGAGAGAGAGGGTGGGGTAGCTTTCCCGTTCCAACTGCGGATGATATTCGCTGTAGAATTAGCCAAATAATATTTTATCTTTCAATGTTGCTGTGCTGCCCCTGAATGCTAGGGTGGGGATACAGACAAATCTCTTGAGCAACATGTTTCATTCGCTCTGCAGATAAGGTCTGGCTCCCCTCCCATACAAAAAGAGATCCGCCCGGTACTGGATAGAACAACCAATTTCACCGTTTATCTAATATGTGGTGGTATCAATTTGATAACGGTGCAGGGTAGTGCCGGCGATGACGATGCTGTAGAGGCATTTTCAACCAAAACAAAGATGGCTGCCGCTGATGTAAAACTGTCTGTTAATTATGCCATCGAGATAGTATTAAACAAACTGGACGGTATATTTTCATCTAAAGAAGAACAAACGACTGCACGTAAAGCTTTTTGTGAGTAGAAAGATGTTTTTTTCGTTGCTCGGTTCTGCGTCAGCCGTGATCGTTGCTGTGATTGGTTGTAGGCCTATCCAATTGCTTCCAGAGGCATTTTGGTCTGCACCGGTTGTTGTCGTCCTTGGGAATCGAAAATAAATGGCTTCCAGACTAATTGCAGTTTGCAATTCGTCTGGCGATGCCAGGATACTGTGCCGTTAGAGGGCTTTAAAGACAGTTTGAGGGAATATTGTTATTCATTAATGATTGGTGGGAATGCATGGGTTAGTTGTCAGCCTCCTCCATGTATTAATGCTAGGACAATCATTAATTCATGTATGCTCTACATTAGTGCCCACACATATAGCCATGGCCACAAGAGGAAGAGAGAGAGGAGGGCTACGGAGAGATAAAGGGAGAGAGGAAAAAGAGAGGTACATCTCTGGAGGTCACCAAGTCATGGGAAAATTTAAATTGAAAAATGTACCTTGAATTTTGTATTGTAGCGCTCCAGAAGAGAGTAGAGACATATTGAAGGAGGTAGAGGAGTGAAGTATGAAGCGATTGAGAGATACAGAGAGGAAGAAGTTATCTTGATAATTCAGATCATTAGATCATGGGTACAGAAATTTGACCGTAACCCATACACACACACTCTTGTGATGATCCCTTGAAACCGGTATACAAGTGTGTGCATCTGTGTGCACTCAAACTTGCATACAAAATGTGGTTGCATTTTTCAGTATTAAGGTGAAGGGAAATGCAATATCCTGCAGACATGTGGTTTAATGGGACACAGCTGACCAGGGGCCAGATCAGCAGATGATCGTCGCCTGGCTCTGTGGAAGCTACCGGAAGGTAAACATAGACCTAA
>NC_140285.1:5439745-5448982 GCF_964030765.1 Micromesistius poutassou | reverse complement strand
TGGAGTGTGTTTTGCCGGCACACATCTGCTTTTACCATGATGGACCATAAAGCAGGTTCATACATAAAAAACAAAACAAAAAAAACAACATATTAAATATAAAAATGTCATTTCGAATAGCAACAGAGATCTATTCCACAGCTGGCTTAACTGTGATGTAAGTTTTCTTTATTGTTTTGATGTAGAAATGAAATGCAAGGAATGAGGAAACTGGGGGAAGAGGTCAATCTTGAGTCTACTCAGGGTAGGTTATCAGTACACGGGCAATGCGTCTTTTGAACATACCATACGTTCTTATGAGCACCCACGGAGAGAGTGACGTTTTGACGGTAAAACTAAGTGAGCGCTTGTTATTTATACAGTAAATGTTTGAAAGATTTGTTTAATATATGCTTTCTGGCAAATAAAAAGAGGCATGGGAGCGGGAAAGAGAAAACGTAAAAAGTAAATCGTACCAGACCGTTACTAGAAGAAGCACAAAGCGGCCCGAACCTAAAGAAATGTTCCTGAGCAGAACAACATGCGACTTACAGCAAATGACAGTTGACAGTGACAGATGTGTTGATGCTTTTATGATAAGTGTCACCTTGCTCACCATCTGCTCGGCTATGTGTTTGCCAGACGGACAGGGTGGGGAGGCGGGACCCAGGGCTGCTTCCCCACTGCGTGATAGGCCCGCTGAGGGGGATCAGCTCCCAAGCGATTGGCCAAGTTTCATTTTTTATTGGGATGTTGGATAAGGACTGAGAGGTGGAGGACAAGGACCAGGTGTTGTGCTGTTAATAGGGAAGTTATGGGGGGAAATGGAGAAAGCTGGGCATGGCCAGGAAACGCAGACACCAGGGTTGGAAGAGGAGAAGAGAGAGAGTGTGTGTGTGTGTGTGTGTGTGTGTGTGTGTGTGTGTGTGTGTGTGTGTGTGTGTGTGTGTGTGTGTGTGTGTGTGTGTGTGTGTGTGTGTGTGTGTGTGTGTGTGTGTGTGTGAGTGAACATATGAGAAGGTATGGTTCTCTCACAGCAAAGCTTTTTCCTGAGTGTCCAAAGGGTCACGATGAAAACTGAAACACATCAGGTATAGCGGTTAGGGGCATCTTGATCAAGGGTGCCTATTGTGGACACTGGGGATCGAACCCAATACGTTTCAGCTAGGAGATTCAGATAGCCACTATAATATTTTCCACCCTACACTTTCTGTGTGTGGATATGATCCTGATTCTATAACTTTATCATTTACCACCCAACATTGTAGTGCAAGGTTTTGAAGCTGTGTGTATTAATAAAATAACAACGGTTGACGGCTATATCTCTGTTAAAAGGAAAAATTGTCGCTGGATTGCCAACTCTAACATCTGGGAGATGAGCTATAAAAGGGACTCTTGGCCTGTATTGTACTCACACAATCCAATTAGAGAGTTTTCCGTGGTGGTTTTTGCTCCAATTGCTAGATTTAGCCAGTGGAAAATCATTTTTTATCTTTTCTGCAGATATCAGAAAAATGCCACATATTCTACCATTCTTTCCCTAGTTTGAGGCTACTCCTTCCCATGCTCTATCTTGAGATTATATTAAAGCAAACCAGTTCAAATGTAGGCTATTCACCCCCCAAAAGTCATGCACCTGTTTTCAAAAGAAAAATAAGCAGTGTTTTAAGTGCTACATTTAAAACCCCACTATTTGTCAGCCACCTGATGTTTACTATCGTGAACGTCCAGCCGGCTTCCCCTGGTGCTGTAAATACAAGTCACAGAGTCTGGCAGGGCAGGTAACTGTGAGGCCTGACAGGGGTTAGGTTGGGGCTACTGCACTGTTATCTGTTTGACAGATGTTTTGCTATTCCCTCTCCAATTAGGCGCTAATTGAATGATCGTTGTTGGAAGGCAGGTCGACCTTAGAAGGAGGCTCATATCTATTTCTGGGAAACTCATTATTTTATATTTTGCAGTGACTTAAAAATGCTATTTCACCATCTCAAGTTTCATACTGAGTACTCAGGGACGTGAGTTGTTGACATTATTGCGATCCGTCTTGGAAAGGGTTATGTGGGGTGGAAATAAAAGTAGCGGATGCATTGCTCGAGTTACCCAAGGATAGATGCAAATGTGTTGTGATGAAATTAAGAAAAAAGTATTTACATATATTTGGATTATCTTTTTCTGTGTGTGTGTGTGTGCATACCTACCTTGCAATGTCTATCACAATATTTAGCAGCTATACATTTACGGGGGTAAAAATTGTACAATATCACAATAGTACATAATCAGTTTATCATGTTTCCAAATCCAGAACAGATAGCACTGAGCTAACAAGATCCCAACTGTAACACTACACTCCTATAGACTATGCTCTGGTTTAACTGCTTTTGCAGCACAAATCGGGTCTTCAATGGAGACTCGTGGAAACGATGAGCAAGGCTGAATAGCCAGGGCAGAAGTTGAGGAGGGGGGTGCGGGTGAAGATGCTGACAAGGGCAGTTTCTACCTCTTTTTCCTCTGGACCCAAAAAGCAAGCGAAGTGTGAAGGAGCTCCCCACTGTAACAGATTAGGGTGAGCTTTAAGGTGGAAGGTCACTCGGACGTGTCAGGTTTTCCCCTAATGCTATCGCCACACACCTTTGCTCACAACACAGTGGACATTTGTCAGTGCCAAGCAAAGGCAGCAGCTTGCTAGTGCTGCGTGTTAGCTTGACTCTGGCAGAAAAATTTAGTCAGTCAGATCAATCAGCCTGGGTTGTTTGAGAAGAGATACAGATTTTATTTAAATTACTATAAGGACATCATCATATAAAAAGTTGTTATTATGATACTAATAGTGTTTGCACTCTCCTGATTCATTGCTGACCTTTCGACTTGTAGGCGGATACAAAACATGTTGTAATCCACATGATGTATTACATATTTTTTTCATGTTGTATCTCTTATGGTCCTAACATATGCATATTACTGGCCTACCACCTCCATGACACACTTGTAAATGAGCTAGGGAGGTCAGACATATGTTAAAATGTTGAAAAAGTAAAAGGTTCTCGGGTATGAGGAGTCCAGTGCCGCTGACGGTACATTTTCCACCAGAGAACGCCACCGCATGCCACGGTGAGCTGAACAGAAGAGACCAGGGACAGATCCCGATGGGAGAGGCTGGAAAGGGGACATTTGGGAGTGGGGACGTTTGTTGACTCTGTCATTTTACCTGGCTCAAATGCACCAATCTGAATCCAGTCCAAAGCCGCCCACGTCTTTATGTGACCATCACTAAAGGATAACACACTGTAGTGACATAGTTGTGTCTCTCATCGAGGTAGTGGTTGCCTACCTTAAAGGATTTAACTGGTTTAGGTTCTTGACAAACTGCCTAATCCTTTAGGTCACGTGATGTAACGGCCAACTGTTACACTTTCTGGAGATGTTTTTTTTGGACTATTTAATTGTTTTTTATATCCATTATTTTCCATCTTGGGTCATCTAGCTTCTAAAGGCTAGCTGGTGTTTAGAACCAAGATGGCTGCTAGGTGAATGAGGCCCATTGTGGCACAGCGGATGTCGTTCACGTCAGAATATCATTAAAACCAAAACCACAGAAGATATATTTAGTCATAATGAGTTTAAGGCAACAATACACCAACCTCCCCTCCTAACACCACCCCAACACACAACCAAACACACACACACACACACACACACACACACACACACACACACACACACACACACACACACACATACACATCCAGTCCCCTGGCACGCTGTTTCCACATCCTGTTGCAGTGTTCAACGCGTTTCACAGACTCGAGTGAAAACATGCGCGCGCGCGTGCGCGCGCGTGTGTGTGTGTGTGTGTGTGTGTGAGAGTGTGTGGCTGCAAGTGTGGTGCTATATAAGTCATGTGTGTAGGTGTGTGTACTTACGAGTGTGGGGCTGTATACTTGGTGTGTGTGTGTGTGTGTGTGTGTGTGTGTGTGTGTGTGTAGGTGTGTGTGGTTGCAAGTGTGGGGCTATACAAGTGATGTGTGTATGTGTGTGTACTTGTGAGTGTGGGGCTGTGGTTGTATGACATTTCCAGACGGAAGGGTGTGAAAGACCGGGGGACAGCGACTTTAACTCCTTCAGCCTGGAGGAGATCTGGAAGTAAGGATCACAGAGAGAGAGGGTCTCCTCCCCCCCCCTCTCTGATCCTGGGTTCCAGAGTTCCACGGGAAAAAAGACGAGGAAGAAAGGCAGGAGGGCTGCAAGAGAAATGAGGGAGAGGAAGGAAGAGAGAGGGACAAAGAGAGAGTGAGGAGAAAGTGCGAGAGATGAGGGAGGAAGAGAGAGGACGGGGGGGGGGGGGGGGGGGGGGGGAGGAAGATGGAGAGAGAGGGAGAGAGAGAGAGAGAGATCCGTGGGATGGGAAGTGGTCGAGGAGGTGAAAATGAATAATGGAAGAGCTGACTGGACAAAGGGCAGAGAGATGGATGCAGATTGACAGGTGTGTATGTGTGTGTGTGTGTGTGTGTGTGTGTGTGTGTCTGTCTTTGTCCGTCCGTGTGTGTCTGTGTGTGTTTGTGTGTTGTGGAACAGTCTCACCTGTGGATTGGAAGAGGTTCCGCTGTTTGAGGGAAGAATGGCACGGCGCACACACACAATGTGGGGAGGACGATGTATGTGGGGGAAGATGATGGGAATAGTGTGAGAGACAGATGGAGGAAGAAGGGGAAAAAGATGGACTGCATAAAGTCGAGATGAGGTGAGAGAGAGGGGGGGGGTGCTGAAAGGAGGGGTTCTGGTACGACGATGGGGGGTGGGGGATCAAAGTAGATGAAAGGTAAGGTGCAGGGGGTTGTTTAAGGGGGTCCTGTTCTGAAATAAAATATGTGCAAGCTGATGACCTAGGATGTGGTTGGTGTCCAATCGGTAACACATGCCTGTACACATGGGCCGTATTCCTGTGAAGCTCGGCCACACTTTATGGGTCCAGTCACCAGGAGAGTGGGCTCTATGAAACTGAAGACTGGTCAGCCAGTGTGAATTTCTTTGCATCCAGAACATCAAAAGTCATAGTATATATACTATCATTTTATTACAAATATGTAACTGATTACCATTGAGTCATTTAATAAAAAATGTTTAGAAAAAAAGCTTGATTCATCTCAAGACAATTTCAGGAAGTCTGCATTGTCCAGTCCTACACAAGTAGTCATGGACATCATAGTCCCACATAAAGAAAAGCCGCTTTCTTCTCCACAGGCAGAAGAAATGATGCCAGCACATTTGTGCGAGCACACGCACGCACACACACACACACACACACACACACACGCACGCACACCCTTTTTGGAAAAACAACTTAAAAGATTGAAAGAGGGGGAGCGGTGGACAGCATGTATAAACTCTATATAATAAATAAATCAAAGTTGAAAGCCTTAATAATGACAGATGGGGGGGGGGGGGGGGGGTAGCAGCAACAGACGTTGAGTGCGAATAAACCGGTCATTATGCCCCTCGGCTGACAATGACACAACGCAGACACGCCGCGTCTCATAGGTCAAGAATGAGGTGGGCGGGTCCCCCCTTTGCCAGGAAGTGCTTCAAGACGGCATGTGACATTTTGTTTCTCTCTATAATCTATTGTCCATGAAGATGGGTAGTTATTGGGTTCCCGGTCAGGAGGGGGGGGGGGGGGGGTTGTCACTGGCGGAGCACCGCACCGTGAAACACGGCCTTCCCCAGCCAGGACTTGTCCGGCCCTGACATTGCCAAGGAACCCTGCTGGCTCCTCTGTCGGTGTCATTGATGGAAGGACTTGTTGTTTATGTTCTCAAATGCAGCCTTAGCCGTGGCAAATGATAGGCTTCACGGAGGAATAAAAGCGGGACATGCCCAAACCGCCGTCTGTAATTTGTCGTTGGCACCAGCTTGTCATTGGGGCACTTCATAGCCCCACGGTGTCAGTCAGCTATTGTGTGTGTGGCGAAGTTTGTGTGTGTGTGTCCGTGCGTTTGCGGTGGTGTCACACGATGACACACACAGTGCGATCACAAACTTGGCGTCCTGCTCCCAGCCTCGTCCGCACGACAGCCATGAGCTCACCGCCGCTTCGGTCGGACAGAATGCCGATTGTGGTTTGTTTCTATGCCGATCTCTCCTCCTCCTCTCTGTGATTTCTCCTCCTCCTCTCTCCATCCATAATGGTCCCCTGTTGTCTGTGATGAAAACGATAGATGGGTATCTTATCTGTCGGATGGTTGGATGTGGTTGTCGAGTCGGTAGGAGTGGATATGAAGCATGCGGTTGATCACTGTCTAACGGCTGTGTCTGTCATCCGTTATCCTTGTGATCCTTGTGATCCTTGTGTTGCTTCACGCCAACTAATCAGTACCATTCTCTCTCTCTCTCTCTCCTTCTCTCTCCCTCTCTCTCTCTCCCCCTGTCCCCCTCCTGTGGAGTGACATCATTCACAAAATGTCCTGGTGTTTTGTTAGAACATTTGCCAGCCTCCTGCATGTGTGGGTTTGACATGAAGTGAAGGGGGTAACGAGTTGAGAGGTGCACCATAGAAGAAGTGTATGACTTTGACTTTGAAATTACATTTTTACTCTCGTCCTCCCCCTTTCTTCCCTGCTTCTTATTGTGGTTTCTCTGGCCAGCTTTCTCACAGCTGTGTGTCTCTGGGAAACATGTGTCTCCAGGTGTTATGATGAAAGAGCATATGGATTCTCACGTTAAGGTTAAACAATGGAAGAGGGGGTGACGGTGTAGTAAAGTGTGTGTGTGTGTGTCTTAGTATGTATGTGTATAGTGTGTCTTGTGAAGGAGAGGGGATTATTCCAGTCCTAGACGTCATCAAAGCTCTGGATGAAAAGGGGAAGTTCCAGAGGTCAACAATTGTCGTTAAAACTTGCCATTAACTGCACCTGCAAACTTTTCCCCTCTCTCTCTCTCTTCGTCTTTCTCTCTCTCTCTCTCTCTTCGTCTTTCTCTCTCTCTCTCTCTCTCTCTCTCTCTCTCACACACTCTGTCTCTGTTTATCACACTCACTCACACTCTCTCTCTCTCTCTCTCTCTCTCTCAAGAGGCCCCTCTGATGTCTGCAGGTGTGCACGTTTTTACAACAGTGCAATTAACCACTTGATTGCACTGTCCCTCCCCCCCGCCCGCCCCCGCCCCCGCCCCCGCCCCTGACACCCCAGATCACATCCGCTGAGCAGTTGGCGAGGAGACCAAGACGAGACACACCTTAAGGTGTATACCGGTCTGGGTGATAAAACCAGCATCTCCCCTGGCTTCAGAAACACATCCGTTACAAATATTATGGGCTGTACATGGATGTGTTGGTGTAGCCAGGGAGAAACAGTTTCCACGCGTTAGCCAGGTTGGTGTCAACCTTTAAGGTATTTTGGGTCTTTGGGTTCCGGTAGGTTCTTATCGTTCCTTATGGAGAGTCTTCAAATCTCCTGAAAATTAATATGCTTGGCATTGTAATAAGATAACAGAGATAAATAACCCCCCAGACGGGCTGGTTATTCAATTATGTTTTTATATTATATTCTAACCATTTGGCAGAATGGCGGTTGTTCTTGGAACACAGCGTGGACATTGCTGACAGTGGCCGGTGAAACAATAACCTGATAAATCAAGTCACCACTTTGTTATCGCTGGAAATCCTATAACCCTTTATGAAACATTCGTTCTCCCTTTTTGCTTCATAAACTGAGCTAGCAATTCTGATGGTGTGTGTTTGGGTGTGTGTGTGGGTGGGTGTGGGTGTGTGTGTGTGTGGGGGTTTTTGGGGGTGGTTGGGACCCTGGCCAGCACCTTACACTGCTGCCTGGTGTATATACAGTAGAGTACACACACATGTGCGTGTGTGTGTGTGTGTTTTTAACCAGTTTTAATCGCCCTTATGGAATCCTCTCCACCTCCTCCCTTCTCTTCTCCATCTTTCCCCCATTCCCTCCCTCACATCCCTCCTTAAACCTTCCTCCTCCATCCTTCTCTTTCTTCTGTCTCTCTGTCTTCTGATCCCTCCATGATCCTGCTGAATCGCGCCCCCCAAATGTATTTCTCTCGTGCATCGTGCTCATCCTCTCTGTCCCTGTGGAACCGGGATCCCCCTGCTCCCCCGAGGCTTGTCCCGGGCCTTTAGATCGGGATCTGGAACCAGATTAACCCACATTTTTACAATACCCCCCTATACCCACCGCTGCGGGCATGAACGTTATAAAAAACGCGCTATAAAAACCTTCCTTCTCCTCCATTCATCCTCCCCTTCTCCCTCTCTCTCTCTCCCTCTCTCTCTCCCTCTCTGTATGTCTACCTCTCTGTTTGTGACTCTTCCTCCCTCTCTCTCTCTTAACATTCATTATAGTCATTGTTTTTCATGTATAGTAGCAACACATTCCACAATGTCATTAAATGTTGTTATTGAAGATTTCAATGCCAATGTCAAGTTTCCTTTGTCATTTGAAATAATTGTATAGGTTTCATAGCACTGGTTTGGATAAAACCAGTGCTAATTCATGAAACATCTTGCGGCTCCATGCAGCTTCTCACTGGACCATTTATGGGTAATAGAGAATTCATTTCAGATATTGGCTCGCGTCAGCCCTATTTTTAGGGACCCCTGAATGTTTGCTCAGAGAGTAATTCCCAAAGAATTCAGCGTCCTCAAGCCTGCTCCTGAGTCTGGCTAGAGTGAGGGGACTCCCCAGGCACCGAGACACCATGACCAGTCTAAGCCCAAACAGTCTATACCATCAGCTACTGAGGATCCACCTCCTCACCGGGTCATTTGTCACAGAGTCTGCACAGTTCTCTTGGATGTTAATAGTTAAAGATGTGTATGTGCTCTAAGGATTGACCTCTTGATTCACTCTTCATGACGAGTTTATGCCGTTCTGGAAACTAGCAGGAGATACCTTTCATCTTTGTGATTGATTGAATGTTGAGTGACTCCACGTCCACGCACATATGCACATACGCACGCACGCACGCACGCATGCACGCACGCACGCACGCACGCACGCACACACACAGGAGACCCGGGAAAAGTTAAAGGAACAATAAGAGGGGTGACACAAGTGGAAGCAGCCATTAGAGAGAGGGAGCCAAACACGGGCACGAGAGAGGGAGGAATCAACAGAACCTGGTTCAACAAATGGCCCAAACCTATGTTCAGGAAGGGTGAGAACACGCTGACTAACTCACTGACCAAACGCCGGTAATGCCACAAAAACATTACCGTTATGGATCAAACAAAGAGGAGGA
>NC_140285.1:5427245-5434745 GCF_964030765.1 Micromesistius poutassou | reverse complement strand
CCTAGACAATTCAATTCATTTAAATGTGTCAGTCCATCCACTGTAAATATACATTACAACATGACTGTAGGCCGGGGTGATGATAACATTTTCTTCATCGATTAAATGTTATAATGTTATTATCATTTAGTGAAATTGCATATACACAAAATAGATATTTGGATATTGTAGCTTCCATTGACATATGCCTAATGTAATATAACTCAGTTCCCCACTTAAACACACACTCGCAAACACACACAACGACGGGCAGACAGGGAGAGGGTGAGACGGAGAGACAAACAAGAGAGAGAGACAGTGAAAACAGAAGCCAGATGGGGTGAAGGAAGAGTGAGAGAGGAGGTAAACAGGGGGGTTGGGTGTGTGTGTTTGTGTGTGTCTCTGTGTGTGTGTGTGTGTGTGTGTTGGAGGGGGCCAAATCCAAAAAGATTAGATGGCGCGCTCCTTGTGCGCGGCGTTTCAATCTAACACAATAACATGCTAACCTTGAGCATGATAAGAAGACTGTCGCTGAACCGCCAGTGTCAGATAATAATGAAGACTCGCTTTCTGGCCCAGACAGCCAGGGTCAAAGCTGTTAGTGTGTGTGTGTGTGCGCGCGTTTGTATGTGTGTGATTGTGTGCATGTAACAGGCATATTAAACCGTGCGTGTCTGATAACACAATGTCATTTTGGAGTGGATTTCTCCAGATTACAATGTAGCGGTTCTGGTTTGTGCTTATGTTGAACTATATTCTGTTTTATTGTAATCTTTATTCTATTTTTGTCACATTTTATTCCATTATTTTGATTCTGATCTATTATGGATAGATATGGAAGGATCAGCACCTTTGTGTTTAGTTAAACCTCCACACCTTGGAGAGCAGACTGTGTTTGTGGGTGTGTGTGTATAAGTATGTGTGTGTGTATAAGTGTGAATGTGATAATGAGAGATGCTGAGGGCCGGTTCTGATTGGCGAACTGCATGGCCTCCAGAGATGGTAGTCTGAACGGTGCCAGCAAGACGCCAGACTGACGGCACAGTGTGTGTCAGAGTGCGTGTGTGTGTAAATAAACTCTTGCAGGTGTGTGTGTGTGTGTGTGTGTGTGTGTGTGTGGGGGGGGGGGGGAGTGCATACTGTTCACACTGATTGCAAATACAGTAAATCTGTTAGCTTTGCAAACTAGTCTCTCTCTCTCTCTCTCTCTCTCTCTCTCTCTCTCTCTCTCTCTCTCTCTCCCTTCCCCCCTCTGTTGAACTCCATCTCCCTCACTGTGTAGTTTTCTTGTGTACTCTCTACTCTGTCTTTCCCTGTCTCTCGTCCATCGCTGTATCAGTTCCCGTCTTCTTTCAGTGTATCTAATTCTCTCTACCATTTTCTTTGTAGTCTACGGCCTGTCTCTCTGTTCGCCTGCCTGTCTGTCTGCTAACTTTTAGTTCTACAAATGTACAAATGCAGCCTTGACCTTTAGGTAATTTCAAATCTGCATTAAGGACAGTTAAGGGAGGAAGCCTAAACCCTAACCTCAAGCCAACTGACCTGATATGATTTTGAATCATATGAGTCAAATGAATACACAATAGATAATCCATCTACAGTGTTATTACTAATGTGAAGATATGGATGGACGTGGAGGACAGAAAGACCAGGATCATTGCACAGAGGTCAAGTGCACGATAGACGTGGAGAAATGTTAACAGCACCATTGACACTGTTTCATCTCGGTTTTGGATCACTGAGAACCGAACACAGTCTCATGATCCGATAGATGTATGTGTGTGTGTGCGTTTGTGTTTGCATGCGTCTGTATGCATAATTAGCATGTGTATGTATGGAAATGTATGTGTGTGTGTGTGTGAGAGTGGGAGAGGGAGAGAGAGAGAGAGAGAGAGAGAGAGAGAGAGAGAGAGAGAGAGAGAGAGGGGAGCACTCAAGACTATAGGCTTCTAGTGACACAACGTGGGAGTTGGCTTTACCTCTGGACTGTGGCAGAGGGAGTGGCCATGAACGACAGAACAGTGTGTGTGTGTGTGTGTGTGTGTGTGTGTGTGTCTATTAGAGAAAGAGAGGAATTATGCTCCTTGCTTTTCACGCCTTACTGGGCAGTGAAACGATATCTGTCACAGAGAGCCGGCCAACAGGCAGAGTGCACCGGTACGGCCGAGAGACACAGTGGAAACTTAAGAGAGAGAGAGAGAAATAGAAACTGACAGAGAGAGAGACAGAGCGATATAGAGAGAAAGAGAGGTTTAAAGGAAAAGGAAAAATACAGGGAGGGAGAGAAAAAGAGTTGGCTGAAAAGCTGCTTCTGTGTTGTCCCTCCCCTCAACTGTCTTACCTCCCCCCCTCCCATTCTGACCGACCCAGAGCAAGAGGAGAGAGAGAGAGAGAGAGAGAGAGAGAGAGAGAGAGAGAGAGAGAGAGAGAGAGAGAGAGAGAGAGAGAGAGAGAGAGAGAGAGAGAGAGAGAGAGAGAGAGAGAGAAAGGGAGCGCTACCACGCTTGACTCAATAGTGTAGGACTCCGGGACCTTTGGAGTTGTGTGCACGCTTCCTGACACACGCACAGCCATTGACACACACACGCACACACACACGCACACTTTCACACTCACACACACACAGGAGCCTACTGCTCACTGCCCTTCTTGTGGTGACGGTGATACTAATCTCTGTAAGGGAGAGAGAGAGAGAGAGAGAGAGAGCGAGAGAGCGAGAGAGAGAGAGAGAGCGCGCAGATTTTTCCCTCTCCTCTCATTCCTGAGGACTATTTGACCATGGCACCTGTCATGGAGGGAGCCACTCACCGGGACTAACCTCTCTGACGGGACGCTAACTAACTATCTAACTAACTAAGCCACCGCACCGGGACCCAGTGAGACTCTGAAAGGTAGGAATTGATTTGAGGTCTCTGTCCTCCTCACTTTTTTTACTTTTCTGGTTTGCACTGCTGTGTGTTTGTCTGTGGTGTCTGTCCGTCTGTCGTCCGGGAGTTGAAGGGGGGTGGGCGGGTTATTGATCGATACCCTTATGCCTGTGGCACGCGGATGGAGGAAGTTAGGCATTCAAGATAAGAGACGGCAGAGTTTTGAATGTAATAAGTTTGTTATTATGCTGCTGTGGCCGGCCGTTTTAGATGATCTTGGTAGTTTTAGTTTAGTTTTGTCGGTAAGTGTTGGTGTTTGGGCTTGGGTTGGCTGGGTTTGTGAAGGGGAGTTTGAACTTTACTGTTTGTGTTCTTCTCTGTTCCTTGCTTGGGGATTCATACCATTATTGATCTTGATGGGTGAAGTGTGAGCTGGCTGCAGCTCTTTCTGTGTGTGTGTGTGTGTGTGTGTGTGTGTGTGTGTGTGTGTCAAGGCAATGGGGAAAAATAATTCACTATCATTTTATGTGATTTTTAGTCTTTCTTTATTATTTTCTTATTGTAAGAATGTGTGTGTGTGTGTGTGTGTGTGTCTTAGTAGGGATGCACATGCACACAAGCACACACACAAACTCACACACCCCCACACACACACACAAACTCACACACACACACACCCACACACACACACACACACACACACACACACACACACACCCACACCCACACACAGACACACACACACACACACACACACACACACACACACACACAGGGAGTGTTGACGGTTCAGCGTGATAATTGCTTATTCAGAGGGAATTACCGCACTTGCAGAGTTGCCTTTGTAAACCAAAAGCTCTTCTCATCTTTAGCTTGAGACAGGTTTTCTTTCCGTCTTTTTCATTTAGATAGGGTATTAAGAGGGGCATCGCATAAATGTACAGAGCGCATCTGAAAACCCCATGAACACGGGGGAATGTGTGCAACATCAAGGTGGTGGTGGTGGTGGTGGTGGTGGAGTGGGGGGGGGGGGGGGGGGTTCTGCAAGACCAGGGGTTCTGAGTGGAAAGGCTTGAGTCCTCACCTGCGCTCCATCGGGATCTGTCCTCCCTGATGTTCCCCTCGGCCCGAACGCCCACTCTCTTTGCTTCTGTCCTTTCATCTCTTTCAGGTCAGCCTCCATCTTTGTCCCCTTCTCCACTTATTCACTTAAACCCCTGGCACAGAGACAAGGGGTATTAGCCTCCCAACGCACTCCCTCTCCCTGTCTTTCCTCCGTGCACCCTTCAACCATTTTAGCTTTTCTTTGTTTTCCTCTCTCAATCGATTTTCTCTTTTGTCCCCCTCCTTTTGTGGCTCTCTTTTTAAAAGCACAGTATCCTGTGCTTTTTGTTTTTGTTTTTTTTGCTGGTTTCAGACAGCCACATTAACCGCCGCATGTGCATGCAGCTTGCTATGTGCATGTGTGTACACATTTGTGTGTGTGTGTGTGTGTGTGTGTGTGTGTGTGTGTGTGTGTGTGTGTGGGGCAGCACACACATCTGACATGCATGTACACGCGCCTTTGCCAAAGCTGCGATGCGGTGTGCATTTTGAACTGTCATCTGGCCTTTTCAACACTGTAATCTCAGGCCTTTGTACGGCTTCCTCCACCAAACCCCACCTTTCAACCCAGACCCCAAGCCCTCCATTATCCACACGTTAGTCTCAGTCACCGCCCTGAACTACACCCTTGTAGTCCAAGGCTCTACACTCACCGGCTAATGTCTACCTTCCCTTCAGCTGGTGTCTGCAGCTTCGGCCCTCCTCTGGTTAGTCTCCCCTCAGACCCAACCCGTTCACCCAGGGTTGACCCCTTCAAGGGACGACAGACACGTTGTTGTGTTTTATCAGTGGGACAACAGAAACACAACCGAGCATCCTTTAGCGAGGCACGTCGGCTGCTTGAATTCGACAACCGTGTTCTTGCTTTAGTGATCTGTCTGATGTTTGCACCGGCCGAAAATTAAATACGTCACAATTATAAAAAAAAAAAATAGGATCAGAACAACGGTGATGATTTTATTTTTTGGAATCCATCTCATGAATCATCCTCCACTGAAATCTTGAAATTCAAGCATAACAGTTACCGCAGAAGTACCTACGACAAATGAAGTGAAACGTCAATTCTACGGATGTTCTGTTGAGGTGCATGTGGGGGTGTTAGAGAACAGCAACACAGCGCCTCATCCAATCAGCATGTGGCTTGGCGGCAGGTGGATGCTCGCCATGACGACGAGTTCGGTGTGGTGGTTGCAGACGTGTAGTTCATTAATCACCACGGGACAAAGCCCCACCTTAAAATCCACAAACTCACATTTACCAACAGCTCTTCACCATTTCCTCCCCGTAAAACGCCATTAAACCATCCAGCCCTCACTTTACTGGGGGACAGCAATGAGAAGGGTGAATGGAAGCAACATGAATCGGACCTAATGCAAAGAACAGGGCCTCCCTATTACTGTTAAGGTTAGCAGGTCAGCTGTGTGTGTGTGTTTTATGTTTTTCAGCAGCGGAAGGAGTTAAATGGCTAGTTAATGTTAGTAACACATGCTTCATTGGATTATGAATCTGGTTCCTCCATTTATCTGGTGAAATTTCCTTTTCAACACTACCTGCTGCGTGTGTGTGTGTGTGTGTGTGTGTGTGTGTGTGTGTGTGTGTGTGTGTGTGTGCGTGTGTGTCTGTGTTTGTGTGTTTTGCAGCAATATGCTAGAGAGGGCCAGTAGCAGGGGTTCACAGACACTTTGGCAGTGAGTACTGAGAATGTGTGTGTGTGTGTGTGTGTGTGTGTGTGATATTGGCGGTGTGGTGAGACTCTGTGTCTATGTGTGCTCCGGCCTGCACTGGAATGTGAGAGAGAGAGAGAAAGAGAGAGAGAGAAAGGGGGGGAGAGAGGGAGAGAAAGGGAGAGACTGCGAGAGATTTCGAGAGAGGGAGACAGAGAGAGAGAAAGAGACAATGTCAGTATTCTTTTGAAATATTTAATGAGAGTCTCTGCACTCTTGAAATATTGACTTTTACCCACATACCCAGCGGGAACTGAAAACAATGAGCCTTGTTCTGTCATTCACTCCAAGACAAAAAGTCTGTCAGCATAAAACATTAACCGGTTGTTGCTTTTTGTTGTTTATCTTTTTGGCTCAACTCTATATCTGAGCTTATTGGCTACTATTGGTCTACTATTTAATGAAAGCCAATTCCATATTTCAACACAACCTAGTTGTGTCACACACCTATGGATGTATGTGGCTAAGAGCTAACTGTTTCCCTGCCCCTTAACAACCAATCATCACTTAGCGTGTACTAAGAAATACTGCAGGTACATGAGTACATGTTACTGATACTTACTCTTTGTATGTGAGTGCGTGTCTGGTCTTGTTAAAATAGACCTACACTCGTTCGGCACTTGTGTCCTACCATGCGGGTTCTTTTGGTCTCTGTGTTGCATTTGCAACTTAGTGGTCATGTTACCTCTTAAGAATAACACACCAAGGCTGTACTTTATACTTTTTAATTATCAAGGCTTCTCAACTTTCCAATTTGAACTCCTCAATCTGAACATTTAAATTGTTAAGAGTATTTAAGACCATGTATGGATTTTTTTCAGATAATAAAACACAACTTTTGAGTTTATTCCACAGACGGTGTCTCCGTTCCTGGAAGAGCAAAAAAGGTTGGGTTACAGATAGAGGGAAGATGGCTTTTTGGCACGGATGTTGTCAGGCTACCATCTGATATATGATAAATCTAAATCAGATACCTGAACGGACCGGAGGTCCTACGGTTTATCCTCCTCTCCCATTCGTCACGTCATCCAAACCAAAGGGGAACGATGTGGACCCCTGATAGCCGGCTCTTTGTTCAACAAGGGTCTGTTCAGACCCCGGTCTGCGGGCCCCTGTTGACCAAGGAATAGCGAGGTGTGTCCAAAAGGCCGACAAGAATCCAAAGCAGAGTTCAACCTTGTTGATCTTGATCTGAACAAAGGAGTTGGAGTGTTCGCGACATGCAGCTGGACACAAGACCTTGTCTTTAAGTTAGCTAACGTTATACAGTTATAACTTCTCCGTCTTTAACTTGTCTTTTTTATCTTTCAAATTAAAAAAAGATGACAGACCCTTGGTCTTCCCTTTATGTCAAACTGAGATTTCATCCAGGAATAGAGTAGGTTTAATCATTTGTGTTGATGTACTAAACAGATAATTGGCCAGCGGATACTTCCTCTGAGGGCTATGGGGAATGTTCCAGTGAAAGATGCAAGATATTGGACTGTGATACCTTGCACACATAAAAAAAACATGCAAAACGTAGCCCTTGGCTATGTCTGAAACCTGTATGGACTGAAGTCCTCTAAGTGATTGAATACTTAATTGTTAGCTTGAAAAGAGGCCATTGTCAGCAAATGATTGAGTGTCTACATTTTCATGGATAGCCGTAGAAACGGCGGAAAACAAGATTACACCTTCTTCGACTAGGATTACATCCAAAATGAATTAATATGATTCAGTATTAACGTCCTGCTGATGGATGCATTACCCTTTCTTGGTATCATTAGGTAATCATCCAAGTGCAATGACGCTAGCGAACGTCAGTGAAGAGAAGTGCTTGGTCA
>NC_140285.1:5412245-5417245 GCF_964030765.1 Micromesistius poutassou | reverse complement strand
TAGAAGGTTGCGAGTTGGGACGCGTTGCTTGATCCTAAATATCTGGACACACCCCGCCTATGGGCTAGACACACACACACACACGCACGCACGCACGCACGCATGCACACACACACACACATGCACACACACACACACACACACACACACACACACACACACACACACACACGCACACACAAGCACACAAGCACACGCACACGCACACACACATGCACACACACACACGCACACACAAGCACACAAGCACACGCACACGCACTTCACATGCACACAAACACATTCACATCTTTTGACAGGAACAGTGTGATATTGTGTTACTAACTAAAAACCCTCAGATCAACCTTTCACAGCTCATATCCATTTCCATTACCACCCAAAACACACCCCTTCCACTGAATATGAGATTGTTACATTGAGTCATTGACTTTATATTGACCTGGGATTCCACATTGACTCATTGACTTTACATTAACTCATAGATTCTGCATTGGGGCGTTGATTTTGCATTGACTCATAGATTCTACATCAAGTCAATGATTTTACCATTAACTCATGGACTCTATATTGACTTATGGAATCCACAATTGATTATAGATTTTATATTGGCATATTAGATTTATATTTTTGCTGGTTTGAGGAACAAGTCACCATTCCGTTCCCTGGTCACTGGTCGCTGGTCCTCTCCCTGGTAATAGGGGGGCTCCGGTTACTGACACCCGAAGCTGTGTTGTGATCGGCCCATCACAGTGTCTGAGAAGCACTAGCCCCCTGCTTGTGTGTGTGTGTGTGTGTGTTTGTGTGTGTATGTGTGTATATGTGTGTGTGTTTGAACCGTGTCACTATCTTTAGTCCTCCAACCCCCAACAATAAGAGCTCGCCCCAGGCCCACCTCCATAAGCCCAGCGACCGCCCCCCCCCCCCCCCCCCCCCCCACCCCCCCCTCTCCCAACCCTGACGCGTCCCCCGGTCAGCCCGTCACACACACACACACACACACACACACACACACCTGCAGGGCAGGGGGGAAGGTGAGCTGGGTGGTGGTGGTGGTGGTTGGGCTGTGGTTAATGATAATAGAGTGGAGACCTGCCACTGCTGACAGACCGATATTCTGCTTCCTGCTAAATGAAAAGGCAGAGCTCCCCTCTTTGTCCGTCCCGGTGATTAGCCAGGCGAGCCGAGCACTCCTCCGAGGCCCGCTCAGGGTGCTGAGGTGTCAGGAAACAACACGGTGCAGAGTGGACGGGGATGTGGCAGCTTTCAGCTGTTCCTTTATGATCCTGTCTCACCGCCAAGTGTGAGGTCGGTCCTGTCATGTGACAGGGTTCACTGTTCCAGTTGCATTATTTCATATTGGATTACATCACTTAACGTGTGCGATTGTTCAGTTTGAGTGGATAAAGTTATTTCAGTTTTTTTCATTTCTATCGAGTGAGGAAAATGTAATGGTAAAAGTAAGATATATGCGGATAATCATATTCATTATTAATGGCTATTGTTGTCCACAATATACTTACTTTCACATTTACATTGTCACAATAATCACTGGTTCAAAGTCCACCTGCAAACTCCAGGAACTACAAATCCCACGTGACACATCCTGATAGCAACCCTTAATGGCATTGTAAAACAATGAGCTCAGAGCAAACAGTTGGAAGCTAGGTGACTTATTGAAAATATTAAGAAAGCATTAGTACGTAATTACAAAGCACCGACATCTTTCATGTTTAATCTTTTACCCGCCTCCCGGCCTTTAAATACCTTTCCTGTTTAGAGGCATGTAAGCTTGAACCGCCCCTTTAAAGGGCAAAACAACAATCAAACAATAAGGCACTATGGGAAGTACAGGCCTTTCCCACCCATGTAAGTTCAGGAGAAACACACAGGGGAACGAAGAGAAGAAGAGGAAAGAAGTAGGTAAAGATGGTCAAGTAAGGCTCATTTTGAATCTACCTCCCCCACATACACACACACACACACACACACACACACACACACACACACACACACACACACACACACACACACACACACACACACACACACATATTCGCTCTTTCGCTGCCGCTCTCATCCTGACATGAAATAGTCATTAGGTTTGCTGGTAATTCTGCCCAGCTGTCCTCCTGCATTAGCTAATGCTTATCAGAACCGTCAGCAGTGCTGCAGGGTGTGTGTGTGTGTGTGTGTGTGCGTGTGTGTGCGTGCATGTGGATGTGCCTGTGCGCGTGTGTGTGTGGCTCTGCTTGCGTCAGAATTTGCTAATGTGCGGTTTCTGTCAACACTGCAATCAGGAGCATGCCACCATGTGTCTCCACATGTTTTTGTACATGGGGAGGTGTGTCGTTGTGTGTGCATGTGTGAGTATGTGTGTGTGTGTGTGTGTGTTTGTGTGTGAGCAGCATGTAAGTATTTTCAGGTTTCGGTTTGGGTGTGTCTGTGTGTATTATGATGTATATTTCACAACACAGCAAGGTTTTCTGCTACTACAGTGGACAGGCACTGAATAATTAAGAACGGTAGGAAAGAGAGAGAGAGTTAAGAAGAGGAGGAAGATAAGCTTAGAGAGGCAGAGAAGAGAAAACCACACAGTGAGGCAAAATAAAACATTGTGAAGCAAAAAAAATTACCCAACCTAATATAATGAATGTTTTGTTTTAATCAAGGGTTTACGTAACAAGGATTGGACATAGTGAATGTAATCAAATGAAGATTGAACATCTGGCTGGCTTTCAACAGGTCCTCTCTCCCTCTCTCTCCTTCCCTCCCTCTCTCTCTCTCTCTCTCTCTCTCTCTCTCTCTCTCTCTCTCTCTCTCTCCCTCTCTCTCTCTCCCTCTCTTTCTCTTTCTCTTTCTCCCCCTCTCGCTCTCTCTCTCTCTCTCTCTCTCTCTCTCTCTCTCTCTCTCTCTCTCTCTCTCTCTCTCTCTCTCTCTCCCTCCCCTTCTCTCTCTCCCTCCTCTCTCTCCTCTCTTTAAATAAATCAGCTCTGGGCTCAGCTTGCTAGTAAAACAGTAGCAAAGCTTTGTTTACAAAGGCAGGGAACAGAGAAGTATGGCCCTCCAGGGCAACACTTTAAGGTTTAGGTAGTATCGTGTTTCATGTGAGTGAATAGGGTGATTATTCCTGGAAATCATGAAACATAAACTCAGTGTGACATAAAATAACATGTCTTTCTATTTATCTGTGTGTGTCTGGGTTTGGTCTGTAGATGTATTAATGTGTAAGGTATGTTTCAACGCGGTCAGAAGTGATCCCTACGCGTTTAGTACACAAAACCACCATACCTTAGCATCAGAAATACCTCTATGGTCATGCGCGCCTGCATGCATCGGATCCCCTCCACCTGACTGACAGACAGTAGGTGATACCCTCTCTGTGTGTATGATATGAGTTTGTACGCATAGAAAGTGGACCCGTGTAGAACTGGGTCAATGTAGAGAATCAGAGGCACTGAGTCCGTAATGGCAGTGTGTGAACAGAACATGTCAGTCAAGCATCCCACTGGGTGGATTTATAGAGATTCACCCGCTACTGTGACAGCGAGGCCCTGGGGCTCTCCCAATGTAACTCAATATTTACCATATACACACACACACAAACACACACGCACACACACACACACGCACACACACACGCACACACACACACACACACACACACACACACACACACACACACGCACACACAGACACACACACACCACACACATACATACATACATACATGCACACATGCACACATATGCTCACACGCACGCACATACGCACACACACACACGTGCATAGGAACGCTTATAGGTGCACACCTGCACCTTATACCTGAAGGGCAGCTTGGAGCAGGACAGCGGTGTAAGTCGATAGTGGAAACTGAGCGCGAGTCTACTTTTGGCTGATAGGTGTTGGCAGCCTTGGGCTGGAGGGCCATAGGTAAGAATGTATAGCAGGTTGTGTGCGGTTGTCTGTTAAAACTGGGAGAGACGGAAAGTCCTCCTCCAACATTACAACATATCAGTGTGTATTTAGGTGAGCAAGATGGATGGAGAGAGAGAGAGAGAGAAAGGAGGAAGGATGAAGTATTTAAAGGGCCATACTTGTGTGAATATAATTTACTAGTGAAGTTTCCCCCTGTCTTTAACAGGTTTATGTGCATAGCTGGATAGCATATATTATTAGTCAGTTATATTATATTATATAAATATTATTTGTCAGTTTAACATATATAAGCTGCTTTATTTTAGCGCACTGCGTTTTGTGCGCTTACAGTTGAAATATTCGGAGGCCTCAGTAATTTATCCCTTACAGAAATCTATCCAAAATATGCACAAAAGGGTAATGCACATAAAGGTAATTGACACCCACATATCTATGACAATATTGATTTCCTTTAAACTGATTCACGAAATAGAAATAACTATCGCAAATGAGAATTAGAATACAACACTTTATAACAACTTTTTTCATCCTAGGCGCCATGACTTCAGCAAATGTTAACATTGATAACATTCAGTGGAAAGATATTTCATCCATTTCGTGACGTTCAGTGTCATCCTGAAGTCCCTCGACGGGATTAACCATAAGTTATTACAAGCACACCAGGAATTGCGTCAACGTCTGACATCCGAGGCCGCATAGTGGCTCGCATATTTGTCGTTTTTTTACAATATGACTCGGGCGAACTCCACGTGGCGCCTCTGTCATGCGTTGGCTTATGGTAATGAAGCGAGTGAAGGCTAAAGGGATTTGTCTCCGTCCCTGCCTGTCATCTTCCTAAGTGTCTCCACAGACAAACCTCTTAAAGCTACCTCTTAAGTACCATCTGTTTTTTCTGTGATGACACCGGAGTACCTTCGTGGTTTTCTGAGCAGTCAAACAAGTTAGCTTCGGTCGTTGTGCTACGTTTACATGTGAGAAGTCACACTCCTCACAACCTCCTGGATTATATCTACATATTATAACAAAATAGTCTATTGGTCTGTTTTGGGGCCTGTTTTACTGTT
>NC_140285.1:5394745-5407245 GCF_964030765.1 Micromesistius poutassou | reverse complement strand
GGACGTGCCAGAGGCAGCAGGCTGGGGTTTTATGACCAGCGCCCCGTAGCTTCACTTTGGTTGGTGTCTCTTGGGGTAGGGGGGGTGGGCGGGGGAAGTTAAATCCCTGGTGGTCAACCATGGACGGATTGAGGGTTGGATGGTCTGAGGCAAAGATGTGAGGTGGAAGGAGTTCATTAGTAATGGGGTGAGGGGGGGGGGCTGCTCATCCTGCAGGCATGGCTGCAGATATTGTGTGTGTGCGTGCGAAGGGGGAACTCAGAAGCCTCCGTGTTTGTGCACATTTCGCTGCACACTTCACACTCTGGAACCCGCCCCTCTCTTTAAAGTCCCTCTTTTCGATCCTTTTCCCTCCACTGCATGTGAGGGAGGTTTTTCCTTTTCAATTTTGGAGTGCACAGATTTAGAGGGGGGGGGGGTTGCCAATGGGATGCATAACCTGATGAGGAGCTCTGCAAATAAAGTTGGATTGACTCTGAAGGTGACGTTTACACTTACTCACAGACGGGGTCTTACTTGCTAAATGCTTTGTTCTACCAGTGCGTTCGAAGTCCAAGTCAAATGATTTAAAGGCAGGCTCACCTGTGCCAAACACTGAGCAGAGCGAGCAAAGCCACGGGACTGAGTGTCACGGTAACGGCCAAAGTAACGAATCCTGGAGCTGTGAAAACAATGAGTCATAAACTGTGACAGATCGGTCTCTCTCTCTCTCTCTCTCTCTCTCTCTCTCTCTCTATCGCTCTCTCACCCTCCTTCTCGCACTCAACGTGTGTGTGTTTGTGTGTGCGTGTACGTGCACCTTACCACTTTGTTGGCCAGAACTGTTTCATTTTCCTCCAGGAAGAGTTTTGAGGGAGGGAGCGGGGGGGGGGGGGGGGGGGGGGGGGGCAGGAGGAGAAAACCAGAGATGGGAGGACGGGAGGGGAGGAAGAGGAGAGGCTGCAGAGGAGCTGAGCCAACGCTGTGGGAAACAACCATTTGTTTGGTCAGGGAAAACTCGCACTTAAAAGCACTTCTCTAATCTTCCTCCTCTTGGCTCACTACCTGTATCCTCGGGAAGAAAGGAGAGACAAAGAAGGAGAGAGAGAGCGAGAGAGAGAGAGAGAGAGAGAGAGAGAGAGACATAGAGACAGCCAGAAATACAGAGACAGAGACAGAGTGAGATAGAGACACAGAGAGAAAGAGACCTAGGCCTGATAATCTGACCCAGAGCCGAGAGAGAGAGAGAGAGAGAGAAAACGAGAGAGAGAGAGAGAGAGAGCGAGAGCGAGCATGCTAATTCAATGCTTCGTTTATAGGCTCTGGTAGTATATTTGACCCAATGCAGGCCCTGCAAATAGAATAAGCGTGGTTGTTCTCCAAATAGTCCCAGTGCAGTACGAACCCAAAACACCAGTCCAGATGATGACACAGCAAGTAACAAGGAGAGTGACAGGGAAAGACAAAGCCACAGAAAAAAAGCCTAATGCAATTCTGAAGATTTATCCATCTCAATTTTATACAATGTTCCTCATTAAGTATTGTGTCTTCATCATCTAAGAAACAGGATTCGACCACGAGGGTTTGGTTTTTATCGATGCTGTATCGTCCTGGGACCGGTGGTTTGGTGAAGAGCTGTAAAGTGAGGGATAGATGAAAATCCGGCGCAGGCTTTATCCAATAGAGACACATTCAAAAGGAATTCGACCCCGTTGAATATTAGTACCATGCTTAGCCGCACATTTATAGGAGACAGAAACAGAAATCGTGCCGGAGTTTTACGAAAAAAATCACTCGCCATGCTTCTGGGAACCCCGCAAGACACATGGCTTACGGTCTCAGTCGTGTCTTGTTTCTCTGTGAAGCGTGGAGAAAACATGTTATCACTGCTTACGTTGGAATGATCCAGCGTGCTCAAAGGGGTCCAGCACCCTCTCATTTAGCCCCCTATCATGTCTGTCGTTCCCCCCTTTCCTCTACTCATCTGTTCCTCTCTGTAACTAACTGGAATTACTTTCACATTTTAATGGAGGGAATGTTTGCCCCGCCAGACATAGACTGAGTGCACGTGTGTGTGTGTGTGTGTGTGTGTGTGTGTGTGTGTGTGTGTGTGTGCGCGCACCCACACTTGTTGTCTTTTAATGTATATCAACAATATAAAGACTTATAAGAAGTATCTCTACTCTTGCAAGCAATTATGATGACAGGTCTTATGTGTCTGTCTGCTTTGGTTTGAGTCTGTGTTTTCATGTGGTTGTGTGTGTGTGTGTGTGTGTTTGCGTGCACACATGTGTGCTTGTGTTTTATGGGCCTTTCCATGTGTGTTTGGCAGGGAGCTTTGAGCATCTGCATTTCTGACATGCTTGACTTTGGGAAAGTGATTGTTACTTATGCCTTTGGTATGTGATGTTTTTTTTTTAATCTCCCGCTTGTGCTTCTTATTCAATTTAGGGACATTTAAACTAAGAACAGAGTAATTAAGGTTTGCGTCTTCTTTTTTGTTTCAACATGTAAATTGGCAATGTATTATTTATAAAGCCCTGTAGAGTTTTGTCATCTGTTTTTCACATTAGTAGTTTCAATCAGAAAAACAGCAAATGTGTTTCGGTTTGATAGGCACATGTTTCTCAGAAGTCTCTCTGTTATCCATGCCTTCCAACAATCCACATCTATTTTTTTCGAACCATCATTAAGCAATGATTGTACTGGAAAAATTCCTTTAAAAATGTCTTGTCGGTTTCAAAAGATCTGCACAGCGTACAGTTTCACAATTGTGCCACAACACCACCATTGTCTCTCCAAGAAAACAGGATCTGACTGTGATGTTGTCCATATTTGCCAAAGCCCCTGCAAGTTGACTGCCACACTGAATCATATTAAAGGATAACTGCCCGCAAGCCACAATTTTGTAAGGGTTTGGACCCTTAAGTAAGGATAGACACAGAGAAAACTGTATTGTATTGTCAACAACTGTGTTGTTGTGAGAATGATAAGATAATTGATAGTTGGTTGGTTCTAAATCATATTAAAGATGTAGTTGTCCTTATTTTGATCCAAATTACTTTCTAATCATTTAATGTGATCAAGAAAAAAATAACTGTAAAACTAAATTAGATTAGAAAAGTTAATTAGAAGCTGAATTAGCTGTAGCCAGTTGGAGCCAATGTAATGTTCTTTTTTATGTCTTGCAGCTACTGCAATGTGTGTCGAATGTCCTGTGTGTGTGTGTGTCTGTGTGCGTGTATATGTGTGTGTGTGTTCGTATGTGTATGGTTGTGTGTGTGTGTGTGTGTGTGTGTGTGTGTGTGTGTGTGTGTGTGTGTGTGTGTGTGTGTGTGTGTGAGCGCACCCATGTGTGTCTGTGTCACACAATATGATGACCACAATTACCTGCGTGTCCAGAACACTTGCTTTCCTGAAGTGTGCTTTTGTCAGATTTCCCTTGGGAGTACACACACACATACACACACACACACACACACATACACACCAAACACACACACACACACACACACACACACACATACGCACATGCACGCACACGCAAACACATCAGAATCAGGCATTGTTCTGTTTGTTCTGCACTAGCCATCCTATCTACTACGGACCTAATTAGACTGCCACTGTGTGTGTGTGTGTGTGTGTGTGTGTGGGTGTGGGGGCCTGGTGCATGGGAGGGCTGTTTGACATGCTCGCTAGGTGATTTCCACGCGTTTCCCTTTTAATCTGCCCTCTGTGATCTGAAGGGAAAGAATCCCCCCTTGCTCTCTGTAGTCGCTTTCACCGTCTCACTCACTTGTTCTACCACAAAAAAATGACAAGCAGTGGTGTAGTGACTCGATTAGTGTGTGTGTGGGAGAGGGATAAAAATATATTGAAGAGAAATATGGATCCACTGCAAATCTCATTAAAACATTTTGAGGTACAGGTATTTTTGTAAATCTCTTTGCATTTGCGTATATAAGTACTGTCTGTGCGTGTGTATTTTCTGTTCACTGCAGAAGAATCTTAAGTCACAGACGTTTCAAGGTGGTCTTTTTTCACTCCATGACCCTCGAAGCCAGCTAGGTGTGTGGGTCACTCATGCGGTGTGTGTGTGTGTTTATTAAGTATGTGTATATGTATGTGTGTGGGTTTGGTCTGTAGAGTCTTCAAAGTGTCAGATCCCTTCCGCTCCACACACACACACACACACACACACACACACACACACACACACACACACACACACACACACATTAGAGTCAGACACAGAGGATTATAAATTGGTTCCCATAGGGGCCACTCTAAAGTCTCTGTAACTCTCTCTCTCTCTCTCTCTCTCTCTGTCTCTCTATCTCTCTCTCCCTCCCCCTGCCTTCTTTGGTCTCTCATTTGACCTCCCCTTTCTCTCATATGTTCTGTCCTCGTGTCTACGTACATGTGTGTTTATATGAACAGTACATGTGTGGTGGGTTCCTAGGGTGCAGTTGAATGTAATATCACATGTCTGCTTTGTACGTGTCAGTGTGTTAGAATGTGTGTGGGACATTGAAAGGGCGTTATATGTAAATACACATGCTTATTTATTATTTCATTATTTCGGTCTTCAGTTGTGTGTGTCTCAAATGGTTGTTTTTATTCCCTTTTCGTCTCTCTCTCTCTCTCTCTCTCTCTCTCTCTCTCTCTCTCTCTCTCTCTCTCTCTCTCACAATCTCTCCCTCTTTGGGGTTGCCATATAATCCCTATAGTATCAGGGGGTGAGTGGGTCGGGGGCCCCTGCCTCGGCTGACCCCTAGGGGCCACAGGTGACTGTGTGTGGGCAGGCGAAGCTTAGCAGTGAGAGAGAAAGATACTTACTTTCTTCAGTTCTCCCTTTCTTCCTAGAGAAGCTAGTGATGACATCGACTTGATTCAACCATCCACTTTCAATGGAAATGCAAAGTAGCTACTTAAAGAGTTTCACACAGTCAGTTTCACACACTTTGATTCAACAGTAAAAATAAAGATAGTGTGACAGAATACATGAATACAAAAATTAGAAGACACCCAATATAACTTTAAAGTTAGACAATAATACAATAAAGTGACCATAGTGTTGTAAGTAAAACATAGTGTAAACACATGCGAAATGTGTGTGTGTGTGTGTGTGTGTGTTTGTTCTATGTTAGTTGCACATGACAACACACCTCGTCAGTCTCTCGTGTGGTGTCACTTATCTTTTTAAGGCTGCAGGGTCTTAGCAGCCAACTAGCCCTACCCTGGTCTCAAGGTCTAATATGTGTAGCATGTACTGTACGTGGGTGGGGTTGTTCACTGTTTGTCACGCCGCATGCCTCAGATGGAGAAAGTCTCGCTCTTTCGCTATCTCTGCCTATCTCTGTCTAACCATCTCTTCTTTCCTTTTTATCTGTATCTCCCTGTCTACATCTATATCTTCATCTCTCGCCGTCTCTAGCTCTACTATCGCTCTCCATGTAATGCTAATACAAATCAATTATTCAATGATTCCTTTGCATGCATTATCCTCTTGGTTCCACACCTACATTCCCTACATTGTCCTCTTCTCTTCTGTCCCTCGGTCGTGGGAATGGCATCAGATGCTGTGTGTGGCACGGCCCCCATATATGGGGCACTACAGGCCTGGGTATTTCTAATGTCATCCGCACAGCAAATGTGTTCTGATCACTCTCCTGTGATGTGGGCAGCTGCCGGGCCTGTTGCTCTGCTGTTGTTCTCCTTTGGCTAGTGCCCGTAGCTGCAGCCGCTTGAAGGGCCTTTTCTGCCCCTCTGTCATAAACGTAACGTGTATGAATACGGCAGCTGTTCAGGACGGGAGCGATGTTTAAAGGGACAGCAGTCTTGTGTTCCTTCAGGGAAAGCCTGTGCTTGTCACGCACTTCTTTAATGGATATACGACTCCAACGGCTGAAACTATAGAGAAGATACATCTACCGTTGAGCGATGCTTTGGCAGCAGATGCACTGCAAAAGACACCCGCTTTGTTTTGTAAGTATCATGGCAGTTATTCGTCTTTGAACCAAATTCTCCTCTTGTGCATACAAGAGGAGAATAAGAATAAGGTATTGAGGTAAATATGAATAATTCATGTTCATCAAATCAGCTTATGAAGTCAATGGTCATGTTTCTACCAAGGTGTCTGGATGTTAATCTGCTATATGTGCAAGTAAGTGGCAGCTTTCTGCCTATGTTCTTAGACATGTTTACATGACTTCATTACATGGCTTACCATGAGATTGATCGTTTTTACATGGATAAGCTCCCACTGATTCTCTGGAATGTGAATTAAGTCTTAAATAACTAGATTTACTTGTAGTTGTTTTAAAAAATGTCACTGATGTATTTTCCAGGGGCATGTGTGTGTGTGTGTTTGTGGGTTGTGTGTGTGTGTGTGTGTGTGTGTGAACCTTTTTACTCATGACGGCCCAAATATGCGTCCCTAAATATACATAAACATGGGACATAAATGACATCATCTGCAAAAAATAGGCTGTCTAATCGTTTATTATTATTATTTAGCTATAACTTTAGCTATTGTTGTAAGGGAAATGTACTCATCAAAGATCCTGGATCAAAACAATACAGGAAACAAAAGAATAAAGTTCAGGAACTCCCAGGCGGTTCTATAATTGTCTTGTTTTGTTGCGGCCGTTGACATTCCTGTGTGCTGGCGAACCGAACGTCAATCGAATTGATTATACCTTCAAGTGTAAAGTCCCGCATCATTGTCCTGAACTGTTCTCCTTTGTGTTGTTATGCAACACAGCAACCAAGCATAGCTCTAGCTTGGTTACGGTCATAAATTGAACCAATGTCATCGCGAAGAAGGAAAATAAACAGACACAAACAAGACAAACTGGAAGCGACGGTACTCGATTATAACGTCCAACGGCACATTAAAGCCTGAAATGAAACTGAAAAGTAAAGCAAAGTTATTACTTCATTGACAGTGTTGTTCGGGATAACGCTGTGGGTGTGTGTATGTGTGTGTCAGGGATCTTCCCTCTGTGTGGGTGTGGTGGTAGGGTAGGTGGGTTCTCCCCCGGAGAGATGAATGCCTTCTCAAGAGGATCTTAAGATCCTTACGGCTTCATTCAGCGGGGATAAAAGCCGGTTCACTTTGACGCTGTTAGGGAACACAGCCTCCCCGTCCGGGGACAATGGGCCAGAGGGCGGTAAGGCCGGGGACAAAGAGCATTGTTGCAGTGCGACGCTGACCCTGCCGCCCTTAACACCGTCATGGAGACATCAGCCTGCTTTATGACGGAGGGGTCGGCAGGTGGGGGAAGGCGCTACACCCTGCTTTCTGCTGCCGGGGGAACACGCACCGCCCCAGCACACACACACCAGCATGTTGGTAGCACTCAAAAATAATTGTGTGTAGGGTGTAGCGCATAGGCAGTCAAAGTAAGTATTACTTATGATTGCAACAATGTTTGCAGGTGGCGGACACGCACACACGCGCACACACACACACACACACACACACACACACACACACACACACGGAAAGAGCATCTGACTGCTATGAAAATCCCTTAGAAGTACATATAGGTCAAAGGTCACCCCTTAGGAGGGTTAACTTTGTGTATAGTCAGTGTATGTGTGGGGGGTTGGGAGGGTGCGTGTGTTTGTGTGTGTGTGTGTGCTGCGTGGATATGTTTATTGTGGGCATGAGTTTTTGTGTGCACACTTGCAAACAAGTGTGTTTGCAAGTGTGTGTGTGCGGAAGTGTGCGCTACGTCATCTCTTTCCCAGCGGCAGCTCTGCTTTAGTCTTCATTCCATTAGCAGGTGCTAAGCTGTGCCACACACAAACACACACACACACACACACACACACACACACACACACATACACATACACATACACACAAACACACACACATACACAACACACATCAAACAGTGTCCTGTAACACAATATTTCAACTTTCTTGTACTGCAATTCAACCCATAGTATCTTAGCATGTTTCCCATCGTGTCAAACCTGCAGCAGGCTAGCACACAGCTGGCTCGTGCTCCGTCACCTTTCTACTATTTGAATCAAAGCCTAGAGGATCATATGACGTGACGCCTGTGTTGTGTCTTGTGTTAATAACCCGATGGGTGGCAAAGGCAATGGTTTTCAATGTTTCTCATATGCACGCATGCGGACAATCTTGTCTTTCCAGCGCCACGTTCACATGTGGGCCTGTGAGAACATAGCTGGATCCGTTTTATGTTTACCTCCTCCTTTGATTTGAGTACAAAGGCGAGTTAAATAGCTTGCTTCTCCTTAAGCACTGTGTGTCCAAGTGAGTTTTATGGTTTCTTAACACCCGATGGCCTGATGGGTTGAATTAGGTAGTTAAACCGTTTTATTCACCCACAGGTTTCTCAATGAGTTCTTTTCACTAAAATATCATATAGTGCAACCTACTATTGTGTTCGGCTCCAGGTTGGGGTTTAAAACTCTAGCAATTAAGCAACCCAAGTTGTTTGCACAACTTTACAAATGTTAGGCCAGTGGGTTTGTCTCTCTGTGGGGCCCTACACACACTGAGGGGCCCCAAAAGGTCCTTGATTTGTTGTATTGGTTGGCTTTGCATACTCTTCTTGCTAAGCTTGTGCACACACACACACACACACAATAATCTTGTGTGTTTTCTGACCAAGTTGCCCTGCACACGGTCTGTGGGTTGTTCCATAATAAGCAGTACACGGAATCACGTCAACGTTTTACATCCAAACTCTGTCAAGAGGCAACCGTTTTATCATGTCAAATGATTTTCAGCTATCCAACATAAGCCGGAGAGTGTAGTGCAGTTCCCTGCCCCTTTCCACTCCCACACTCACCTCCCACCTTGCTGTAGTCTCCTCATCCCCTCCCTCTTTCTCTCTCTCTCTCTCTCCCTCTCTCTCTCTCTGTGTCTCTCTCCCCTACTCTTGAATTAAGCCCATTATTCCTGCCCAGCTCTCACTCAGGAAAAACTTCAGTGGCGCTCTGCTCCGCTCTGCTCGTGTGAACAGTCTGCATGTGTGTGCGACCGGGAGAGTTCTCTCGTGTGTGTGTGAGAGTGGTTGGGTTACTGCAACGGGACTGTGTGAGTGAGTGTGTTTGTGTGGTTTTGGTAAATTGCAGCAAGCGCTGTGTGTTTTCCTAAGTGGAGCTGAAGTGTGAATTTGGTTTCACCGGCAAGATCAGGATACACAGAGACAGAAGTTGTACCTGCAGGACAGACTAGCCGGACCTCTCTCTCTCTGTCTCTCTCTCTCACTCTCTCTCTTTCTCTCACTATCTCTCTATCTCTCTCTTTCTCTGTCCCTGAGGCACCATTCCAACGACTGTAGTTACAGCTTTTTTGTGCTTTTAAAAGAGCTTTCTGGATGTAGTCGCGTGGATCCGTTTCAAACCTGCCTCACATTTTTCTTCATGCCCGTTTTACAAGCCGATTCTCTTTTGAAGTTCTGTCAAACAGGAACTCAGCAGGACTCTATTGCGTGCTCCACACTTTCTGCATTTGCAGCACTATCAGCTGCAGGCATCAGTGTGAGAATGGCCACGAGTAGAGGAGGCATGCCTGGCTCTGTGCAGCATTGAAGCCGCTCTCTAGAAATGAGCCAATAAACTGACCTTTCCTGAGATCCCCCCCTGAATCCCCTCCAACCTGCCACCACCGGGGTGTGCCCCCCAACCCCCCCCCCCCCCCCCCCTCCCCCCCCCCCCCAGCAGCTCTGGGGCCGACCTGGACTGACTGTCAGTCCTGCTTGTCTACGGTAGCTGCCGGTGGCATCAGAACCATGCAAGGCTCAGGTGGACTCTGATATCGCCCCAGGGAAAAAAATAGTAGTATCGGAACTCTACCAGAATTCTGTTTCCCTGGAAAATTGAACAAGCGGTGAGTTAAATTTGCTTGTTGTTTCTGGTCAGATTTTTTCTGTCCAAACAACCTTATTTAAAAAGTTATTAACAACTGATAACAACTTATTTATTGCAAGTCGCTTTGGATAAAAGCCCTACATTTAAATGTAATCATGGAAAAATAAACAAGCAATATCCTGTAGGTGAACATATAGTTTCGTAGATCTCTTCAGACAGCTCTGGTTAATGGGAGTTTCCTCTGGAAGTTGGAAGTGAAGTTTGTCTCCGTAATGCCAGCCGGTCTGGGTTTACATTACACAGCTGGTTGTGTGTCGGCTCAGTGCCGCTGCGAGGGGACTCGACAGTGAGACCCGATCCGATATGGATACTCTATAAGTCATCTTACCCACAAAGGGCTGTGATTCAGAACGTGATTCACTCAATCAGTAGTGTAATGTAATTGCGGGTGGGGCGACTAGTCAGATGCACATGTCATATTTATTATGTGCTGGCGCTCAGATGTAGCAAATGGGGGACCTAATCAAGGGCTTGATTTGAATTAAAACCAAAATCCTCGGAATCGCTTTCTTCTTCTCTTTCTTCTTTCTGCCCACTTTGCAACACATGTCTTACCGCACAGAGTGAACGTTCCCACGTCTAAAGGAGCTTTTTCCTACTCTAAAAGAGAAAAAAAGAAAAAAGTTGACACGCACATTTACGCACGTTTTGTTCCATACTTTTGAAATCTGATTATTCATTCAAGGGCTTGGTGACATACAAAGGCTTTGATTGATCATCTAAAACGTGTCACCACACCAGCCCCCCATCAGGCATTGTCAGAGGATCATTCCTGCCTGGTGATTGGACAGGGGGACACCAGTCAAAACGCCAAGGAGGCTAACAGCTTTTCCATACACTCTGAACTCGGGCCTTTGTTTAGGGACTGACTTGTCAGGATAAATAAGGACGTCTTGGGAAACGTTAGCCACAGGTTGCCAGGTTGGTGACATTTCCATAGCTGTGGCATGCACATGCCAGATGGCCTCGCACCAGCCACCGGCGGCGCGGCTAACCATGACCGCCACCATAGTCCTTCTCTCTTTCTCTCTCTCTCGCCGCTCTCTCTCTCTCGCTCACTCTCTTCTCCCTCCCTTCCTCCCTCTCTCTCTCACCCAGAGCCAAGCCCACTCTGTCATCTTCTGTCAGTCGCTCACTTTCTCTTTGTCTGAGACCCCATGAAGTCCAACCGTCACTTTGGCCAATTACTGCTTGTGTGTGTGTGTGTGTGGTGTGTGTGTGGTGTGTGTGTGTGTGTGTGTGTGTGGTGTGGTGTGTGTGTGTGTGTGTGTGTGTGAGTGTCGTGTGTGTGTGTGTGTGGTGTGTGGTGTGTGTGTGTGTGTGTGTGGTTCAATACTTTCGTTTAGTTTACCTGTAATGTTTATGTTACTGCCCTCACCTGGGGCTGATGTTAGAGAGGAGCCCACCGCAGACGGATCAAGAGTTTACCGTCTCGTCGTGGAGCTGATTACGATCTTTACGCAGACGCCTTAACAACTCTGGGATCAATGTGGTGCGCTTGTTTTGCATGTTGAGACAGCCAGGGCCGGATTCAAACTGTGTGTGGGAGAAAAAAAAGCCTACGTGTGTTACGATAACATGACTACATTAACAGAGAGGAGATATTTGTCATTAACCTAAACATTTTTGAAGTGGATTTTTACACTTTGTCTCACACAGCTTTGCGAAAAAGACAAAAGGATGTTTTTCTTATGTAAACTGCTTGGCCTTGATCGCTCTGCGTTGTTAACTGTGTGACACCCTGTCATTCAGTTACAGTATAGTAGCCTATAGTGCTGGCCACGCCACCTTAAGCACCTGCGTCTCCCTATGGAACAAAGGCTCTTTATGCTGTGCTAACCATGCTAAGCTATTTACAGTGCTGGCTGCTTCCCATTATGTCCAATGAAATTATACACGTTCAATGTATTCTGACAGTGCCTGAAGGAAGGTCTGTCCTCTTGGATTAGCCTAAGTAGGACTTCTGCATGTGCATTTGGTTTAATAATGTTTTTAGTCCAGGGAATATTCATCAGACTTGTGATGCATCTTGTCTCATAACTGCCCCAAGGGCGCTCTCTCTCTCTCTCTCTCTCTCTCTCTCTCTCCTCTCTCTCTCTCTCTATCTCTCTATCTATCTATCTATCTATCTATCTCTCTCACACACACACACACACAACTGCTTCCTCCATCTCCCCACCTCTTCTCTTTCTTCCTCTTTCTCAACCCACTTCCCGCCGTTTCAACCCTGCTCTTTCACCAACACACACACACACACACACACACACACACACACCAACAAACACACACAAACACACACCAACAAACACACACACACACACACACACACACCCCAACAAACACACACAAACACACACCAACAAACACACACACACACACACACACACACACACACACACACACACACACACAGCACACACACACACACACACACACACACATTCTCAGACAAACAGGAGCAAAAGCCACTAATCAGCTGCAGCAACTCATTAATGACCAAGCCGCCCCCCCCAAAAAACACCACCCATCAGGCCTTTTCTTCTCCACCTTACTCCTTTCTCCCTCTCCTACCCTCCCTCCTTTTCATCCTCGCTTGCGAG
>NC_140285.1:5388251-5390751 GCF_964030765.1 Micromesistius poutassou | reverse complement strand
TTGCTTATTCTTGGATTCTCTCTCTCTCCCTCCCTTTCTCTCTCTCTTACTGTATGCTGTCCTTTTATCTCTCTCTATTTTTAGGTCTATCTCGCCCCACGTGTTAAACTCTCTCCTTTTGTTCTCCCAGGAAGTGAGGAGAAGTGAGGTCCGTCCTCCACAGCACAGCGGGACGTGGACTCTTCCGGAATACATCCCATGATCCTTCACTGCGAAGACAAACCGTGATTGGATGGACAAAGTCGGAACGGCCTAGTCAGAAGTTTGGAACCGGTCGAAAAAACCCAGAACATTCTGCTTCTGGCTCAGGGAAAAACACCTAAACCCCAGTTTGATCGAGATCTAAATCACAAACGCACACACACCTTCCACGCCGGCAAGATGATGACCATGATGGTGATGACGGCGGCCATGATGGTGACCTGTGGCTCTCTGCTGCTGCTGGGGCTAGCCGCGGCGGCGCATGCTACCTCCAGTGCCACGCCCCGAGCTGCCCCTCCATCTGCCCCCAGCCCGGCCTCCTCGTCAGCCTCCCCCCGCATGAAGCTCTCCTACAAAGGTAAGGGAAGGAGGCTTTTTGAACGGAGGTTGAGTTAGGATGTGTCCGAATCTACTGGGACACATTTTGCGTAATTCTTTTGCGTTATGTTTTGTACACAAGCCATTTCATTTGTCAGTGTGCGCCTGCGTTTTCCCATTTGATTTCAAACATAAGTAGGCTTCAGGGAAAAAGAAAATATGTAGGAATATCTTTAACCTCACCACTCATTGAAATTACATTGTGCAGAAATTGCCTTAATTCCCCCCAGGCCCGGACGTACACACACACACACACACACACACACACACACACATACACAGACACATAGACATACACAAATACACACACTAGCCACTGATATTTTCAAAATAAACACTCCTGAACAGTAGCCAGCAGCGATTTGTGGTTGATGGTATTTTTGGCTTATGTCTTGGCTTACGTCTCAGTCACACACACAAACACACACACACACACAAACATGCACACACACACACACACACACACACACACACACACACACACACACACACACACACAGTAGCATAGTTTTGTTTCATCTCTGCCGTAGTTGAAGATTTGAGGTGACAGTTCAATGCATGACACGACCACATAAACCAGGGATCTGTTCCATTGATGAGAGCCAGCAATTACAGCCTTAACTAACTGGCCCCTCCTCCACCACCTCCTCCAACTCCTCCTCATCCCCCCCAGATGTGCAGCATAGCTCCCCTTTTAATTTGTACTGGAGGTAAAATACAGCTTTTATCCCCAAAGAAAACTCTGTCGGGGTTGCACAGAAGCTCTTGGGTTCAACACATCAAGGGCTTAAAGATGTTCTGCGGGCCAGTCACACACACTCGTCCCTTTAATTTACACAGCCGGCTAAGGTCAAACAGAGCCAGCAAGGTTGGATAAAGAATAGCCTAGCGCAGCAGAAAAGAAGAGGCTATTTCAGCCTTAGTTAATAACAGCTTGAGGCGTCCTCGGGGCCGGCCCGCTGCTATAAAAAACTTCTTCTTGCTTGTTGACTCTACAAAGGACAACAAGAAGGACACCCATTTAAGAAGGGCTAAAGACAGAAGTGTGTGTTTTAGCCACGGCGAACGTGAAAAGCACTCAGAATGCAATAGAGGCAAACAGCCGCCAGTGTGTTCCCTGCACATCTTTAGAGAGCATGAGGATGGGACAGAGCAGCTTTTCTGTGCTCATGTTGTCCCCCTGTAGCAACAGCGAGAGTGGTGTTACTTTCAAACAAAGAAGTTACAAAAACTGTTTTTAAAACCTAATATTTATGTTATAATCATTATTGATTCCTCCATTTCCGTTTTTCATTCCCAAAGCCATGAATACAAGTCAATTATTTCAATCTGTGAAAGGTATCGAAGTGGTTGCTTTACCTGCTTTCTTGGTTTTGCCTTCCTCTACACAAGTTCAACTGCAGGGCAGAATCCAAGTATGTAGTCCTTCAGCTGAATAATCTGGGTCAATTTAAGCCAAAAGCCCTGTAGTTACAGCTCTGCTAAGTCAGACTCAAATGTTCTGGGAGTCTCCTTGGCAGGTTGAGAAATGGGCTTATAAAACAGAAACTGGATTAAAGGACACCGAACTTTTCCATTCAGCAACTTGTTCCGCTTGTTCACTGTTTAGAGAGTCGCTGGGACTTTAAAGACTATTCTAAAATGCAGTAATTCTCTTTAACAAGCATGAGATTTGGTCCAGCTGAAGTTGATTTTCTGCAGAGGCCCTCTTTATTTAATTTTGTCCGTCTAGGTGGACTCAAGTCATTTTATGCCATTTGCAGAAACCCTCCAACATATCACATGATGTACATGTAGGTTAGCTGTAGGTAAGATTTGAGAGTTGTAAAGAGAAAAGAACGGCAGAGGGAAAGATTTAGAAAATAGTCAACCCAAAGAAACGCACCCTCCTTCTCTGCTCCCTCCCTGTCTATGTTTCTCC
>NC_140285.1:5370751-5383251 GCF_964030765.1 Micromesistius poutassou | reverse complement strand
CGAGTGAGTGTCTTAAATGGACAGATTATTAAATGAAACCCTGTCGACCTAAAACAAATGAATAATAAGCTTCTATACAAAAGGAGAAATCCAGAAGCAGACCTTATAAAATGGGCTTGGTCAGACTTCTATGAAATGGCTCAACCTGAGTTTTGATATTGTATTTAGTTGTGTGTTTGTGTGTGTCTCCCAGGTGGATTGTGTGAACTACGTGAAGATCCTGCACCACTACAACCGCACCCACCTGTTTGCCTGCGGGACGGGGGCCTTCCACCCCACCTGCGCCTTCGTGGAGGTGGGACAGAAGTTTGAGGTATGGACAGGCATAAACACACACACACACACACACACATACGCACACACGCACAAACACACATAACAAAGCTTTGGGGACACACTTCAACATAAAGGACACAGTGTCATTTTATATGCATACACACACACTCACAGTCCGCTCTGTGTGTGTCCCAGGACGGTGTGTTCAGGATCGACCCCACCAAGGTGGAGGACGGGAAAGGAAGGAGTCCCTACGACCCGCGCCACACCGCCGCCTCCGTGCTGATCGGTGAGTACCAATCAGAGTGCTCTATCGGGATTCTCTCTATCTGCTGTAGGGCCTTCACATCAGAATGCATTGTGGGATTTTTGGTTTTGCGATACTCCGCCGAGAGTTGTAGTAATGAAAAACCCTAAATCCACGTAAATATACTGTGATCTAGGCCATTGATTTTTTTGTTTGCCGTGTCTCATATGAGAAACACTGTGTTTTAAACGCAACAATGTTTTCCCATAATGACAAATCATTGTACTATTAATCAATAGACAAATATCCATCATCATAAGCCCCGCCTTCTTTCCGGTCTCCTAGGCGATGAGCTGTATGCGGGCGTGGCCACCGACCTGATGGGGCGGGACTTCACCATCTTCAGGAGTCTGGGGAAACGGCCGTCTATTCGCACAGAGCAGCATGACTCACGCTGGCTCAATGGTATGTGTGAGAGTCAGTAAGTGAGTGAGTGAGCTACGGACTTTGTGTGTGTGCATATGCGTCCATGTATGTATCTCCTATGTGGGTCTTGTGTGTGGCAGGGTAGAGTTGTCTAATTTATCATCTGTGGTTTGAAGGTATACACAAGCATACGGCTCACTTTGGTAGAAATAAAAAATCAACGATTCAAAGAGTTGACTTGTGTATTTTAGCGCTTGCTAGCGATTTGAATGCAAAGAATCCATAATATTTTTCACTCCTTGTTACATGACGTATAGGTAACCTCCTCTCCTGTGTCCTCTCTCCTGTCTCCTCTCTCCTCTCTCCTGTCTCCTGTCTCCTCTCTCCTCTCTCCTGGCTCCTCTCTCATCTCTCCTCACCACAGAGCCAAAGTTCGTGGGGTCCTTCTGGGTGCCTGAGAGCGAGAACCCGGACGATGACAAGATCTTCTTCTTCTTCCGGGAGACAGCGGTGGAGGCGCAGGGCCTGGGGAAGTCCAGCTACTCCCGCATAGGACAGCTGTGCAGGGTGAGAGGGGGTTTCTACACACGTTAGACTCATACCTAGAGTATCTGCTCTCCCCATCTGTCTGACTCCCAGAGCCACGCCGGGTTGTTTCAAAGCTTGCGTAGGCGAGTGGCTTTGGAGGCATGAAGGGAGAGGTGGAATTTTATCGGTTGGACACTTTCAAAATCTAGCTTACTCTGCCTGGTGTCTCCAGTTTGCCTACCCTAGCTTTAAGAAAATCCAATTGCTTTGATTGTTCTTAGCCTGTTGATGTGTCAGCGACGCTTTGAATGCATACTGTTTGCAATAACGTTTAATTAGCTCATGTTGTATTCATTTGAACGTATTCGCTTGTGAATGATACAACGATGGCAATGCTTCGTGGTCCACTTCAACGTATTTCATGTATTCATGTAATTTGTTCCCAGAACGACATGGGCGGCCAGCGCAGTCTGGTGAACAAGTGGACCACCTTCCTGAAGACCCGGCTTATTTGCTCTGTCCCCGGAGCCGACGGCAGTGACACCTACTTTGATGAGCTGCGTAAGTTCTGCTCCTTAATTACATTACAGAGGAGAGGGGAGGAGAGGGCGAGGACAGGGAAAGAGAGGGGAGGAGAGGAGGAGGGGAGGAGAGGGGGAGGAGATGAGAGGAGAGGGAGAGGAGAGGAGAGAAGGAGGGGAGGAGAGGTGAAGGAGAAAGAGAGAAGGGGAGGGGAGGACATTAGAGAATAATAAAATGTACAATGTACCAGGTTATACTAGAACATTTATAGAAATGACACAAACTATTTTCATCAAGATTTTGTATCTTTCTATTGGTACATTAAAAAATGATAACGATTATTAAATTAATTTTTTGGAACATTAGTCTTACATTGTGGAAGATAACATAAGAGACATTCATTCCCAAATGGAGGGGCCCCAAAATGTCTTCCTGCCTGTTTAAGTTATGTCCCGTAACAGATCTCCTAATAAGGCCAGCAGGGAGCATATCTACACTGATATTAAGTGATGGAACGTCTCCAGCCGCTACATATGTTGACCTTAGCGTGGGAATGCATCTCCCTCTTTCTGTGGTGAGAAAAACTATATTTTTCCACAGTCAGAGAAACCTTCTGTAAGTATTTATGTTGGTGTGATTTTCCATCTCAGAGAGTAAGAGGATACACCAAAGTCTGAGATATCCAGTCTTCCTACGATAGCAGCGTAATGCATTCATCACTCAAATTGAGTGAAAGATATATAAAGCGATATATCTTGGTGTTAAGTGATGAAAGCAGTCTAAAGTCCGGTAGATCTATCAATGATTTATCCATGATTAAACAAACAAATACACAGGGGGTTGGAATTGTGTCTTATTCAAAGTACTTGTTATAATGACTAGTAGTTTTATTGCTAGGAGTTAGCAATAAAACCACATTGATAGAATGGTAGCCATAATCACCTGTTCTCTAGCAATATGTTCATGAATCATTTTTATCCTGTGCCAGGTCTACCTCCTAGTCCATTTCCATCAGTATGTTCCAATTAAGTTTAATCCGTCTAATTACATTAACTTGAGTTGAGGCTATTACGCTGTCGGCTACACTGCATGTAGTCCTGTAGGTCAGTCTGCTGTGACCTCCTGGTTATCAGAGAAAGGCTTCTCTATGGCGACCGGAGACATGGCCCCGGGGATGTGTTTATCTTGCTGCCGACCTTTGACCCCAAGAGTTGTCACCTCTGACCTCTGTGCATGTGTGTGTGTGTTCCAGGTGATGTGTTTCTGTTGCAGACGCGAGACAGGAAGAATCCTTTGGTCTACACAGTCTTCTCTACTTCCAGGTCAGAGAGAGGGTGGGATGGGGGGGGGGGAAAGGGGGCGTCTGAAAGTTTTCTTTGTTCCATTTCATTATCTTGTCCTTTGTTTGCTTGTACAGACATGCACAAGTGAGACAACAAAAGTAGAGAGAAGCTGATGATTAATTAGCTTCAATGATGATGATGATGGTTGGTTTTTTTGCTGGAGTGTTGTGAACAAATGTGTGTGTGTGTGTGTGTGTGTGTGTGTGTGTGTGTGTGTGTGTGTGTGTGTGTGTGCGTGTGCGTGTGTGTGTGTGTGAAAGAGAGAGACAGAGTGAGGGAGGTAGATGCAGGGATGAGGGGGCCAAAGTCCGGTTGACTCTGTGATCATGATTTGAGTGAAAGGGAATGTAAAATGTAATATTGAGCCGCCCCCATCTCTCTCTCTCTCTGCCAGCAGCAGTGTATTCAAAGGCTCGGCGGTGTGTATCTACACCATGAACGACATCCGCAGGGCTTTCCTGGGCCCCTTTGCTCACAAAGAGGGGCCTAACTACCAGTGGGTCCCGTTCCAGGGCAAGGTCCCCTACCCACGCCCCGGCATGGTATGTTACCATGCTTTCATGTGCCGGGACAGGGGGACAATGATGGAATATAGCAGAGGACATTGTATTGGTTCAGCTGAGCGACGTTGACGCAGCAAAATAAACAAATTTGAGTTATTGTTGCCGAAATCAATCCAAATTAACATCATAATAATTTTGGTCATTTTTTTTGTATTGTGAAAAACGATATAGCCTATATATTAATTATTTTTAAAATCTCAAAATGCTGAATCGTTCTTGGGACGTGGCATATGCTGCAGTATTAATTGATCAAATCTGAGATATGTTTCTATACATAACCCTTGTAACCCTTTGCTCCTACGCCATAGAGCTGCAGTGCTCTTGCGTGGCGTCATTTCAGTCCAATCCTCCAGACAATCCCTCCCAATCCCTGTAATGTTTGGTCTCAGGGTATTTGGAAGCACATGCTCGCAACGTCAGCAAGATTTGGGTTTTAGACTTGGTTTCCTTCTCGCCCTGGCAGAGGGAGCCCTGGTGTTATCCCTTAAAGCAGTCCAACCACAGTAAACCCAGAAACCACCGCCTGATCATAGGGCTAAAGAGCAGCAGTAGTAGCTAACAGTGTGAATGCCACACTTTGCCAGGCTTGTCCAAGTTTAATGATACTAATGGAGTCCAAATTCCAAATCCTGCCAAAGGTTTGGAGGGTTTGTAGTGTAATTTTGGGGGCAAAACAAAATGAAAACTGACTTTAGGAGTCATTCAGAGGGACACGTTAACTAACATTGTTGACTTACAAAGAACTGAAACATATTTAACTAACAAATAACTGGAAGGTTAACTAGCTGTTAACCAGTTGTATCATCCCCAGACATGAAATAGCTAAACAAGTAAATCTCCCACTTGCAACATTTGGCCCAACACAGTAGTAGCATTACAGTATACTGTATATCTGGCCAATAGAAATGGATTATGTGGGATTTCGGAAATACTTTGAACGGCTATTCAGCTGTGCTAATCGTATTACAAATATAATATGGTGGGTGCCCTCATTCCTGAAGTAACAGTGCAGCCTAATGCGGCACTTACCTATGTGTTACTTACAATCGTTTAAGTGGTCCTTTCTTATTACACTTTAAGTCAAAGCCACACACATATACACACACACACACACACACACACACACATGCACGTGCATACTCATATTCACATACACACACACACACACACACAAATACACACATGCATACAGATACCTACACGCGCACACACACACACACACACACACACACACACACACACACACACACACATTCTTATAGGGTCATCTGGGGACCTTTCACCGTCTTCAGATTTCAAGTCCTCAGATGTTCAAACAAAGGAACTTGGGGATGAAACAGGAAATAGACACACCTTAAGGAGGGATCCAAAAACAGGGATTATCCTCTGCTGAATTGCAGGGTTTTTTGCTTAAGAAGCTGAGTGGGCAGACATCGGTGAGCAAATGAAAACCAGCATTACCCAAGAGTGTAGTATAATGTGTAGTATAATTGGGTTGCTGAGCAGTGCAACCGATCTCGTCAGCCACCGCTGCGAAGAGTAGAACAGTCACAAGCCGTCCACAATGGCTCTGTTCAGTTACCTTGAGCCTTTTTACAGCGCATTCAAATAAATTCAGAGGTAAAGGAAAATAACGAGGCAAAAGGTATGACTCTTGAAAAGAAAATAATAACATGGCAGCTAGGATGGAAAAGGTCAACAATTATTCAAAGGAGTGAATAGTCTGCAGCATAACGGCGTCTCCACCATCCAAGTTTCCAAAGACCTTCGCATTCATAAGCTCCCTTAATGAACTCCCCTCCTCCCCCCCCCCACCCCCCCCCCCCCCCTCTCCTCAACCCCCAACAGTGTCCCAGCAAGACGTTCGGCAGCTTCGACTCCACTAAGGGTTTCCCTGACGACGTGATCCAGTTTGCGCGGCACCACCCGCTCATGTTCAACCCGGTGTACCCGCTGAACCGCCGGCCCGTCTTCCTCAGGACCAACGTGGAGTACAGCTTCACCCAGGTCGCCGTGGACCGGGTCAACGCCGCCGACGGCCAGTATGACGTCATGTTCATCGGCACGGGTACGCACAGCGCAGCACGCCGGCGCGGCGAACGCTGCTCCCGTGTCACACTGTTTAGAATAGAATAGAATAGACTTTAGATCAGTAGATCCACACAACGAAATTTGCTTATGCTGCCTCTAAAACAATGTTCACATAAACACTCACACAATGAATAGTATAAAATACAGAATCAAATACAGTAAAAAAGACACACTTTAAGAAACATTGTCAAGGCAACTTTGAGTCCCATGTGTTTAGAGTCCTTTTAAAGTGCAACTGTGCAAGCTAGGGGGGGTGGGGAGGGAGTGGTAGGGCATGGCTGTTCAGTTCTGTAATGGCCCGCGGGATAAAGCTGTTTATTTATCGTAGTGTGAGGAACCCGCTGTGTGCAGGATTTCTGAAATTTAATGTGTCAGGGATGTTGAAATATGTTTTGAAGATGTCTCCTTAATACATGAGTTGATGATGAGTTGTACGGGTGTCGCACGCTAGATTGTTTGGTCTGGTTGTCACCATGGTGACCAGTGTTTGAAAGTCTTAGGACGACAAGCAGTGGTGTCCCAAAATATCACCCCTAGTGGTGGGTTTTAACACAACACTGTTTGAGGGTGGTACTAATAAGCAATAGATAAGGGTGTAGTCGTGTAAGCATCAAACTGAACTGTATATCGATCATAAAAAATGTAAACCAATCGACCAATCATCTTCTGTCCTATTTGCAGACAAAGGGACGGTTCTGAAGGTAATCAGTGTTCCCAAGGAGCGCTGGAACAACATGGAGGACCTGCTTCTGGAGGAGCTGGAGGTCTTCAAGGTACAGCCGCTGGACACCACTGTTCTGATATCCCGGGATATTACCACATTATATGACCCAGAGTACTGTACACTCCGCCACTTTGCCCTGTCTGTGTATAACACCGACACATCATAACAATAACCGTTTGGTTTTCTTCCCCTCGCAGGACGCCTCATCCATCATCAACATGCAGATCTCCTCCAAACGCGTACGTCTATAATTCAATATCTCAATCAACACCTCGTTGTCCATTGAATCAATCAATGCAGGAGATCTAACTGTAATCCCATGAATACTTCAAATCTGACCGGCATCCCTCCCGTGTTGTCTTATGACCGCTGGCTCTGTTTGTCCAACAGCAACAGCTGTACGTGGGCTCGGACACGGGCATTGCCCAGGTGCCCCTCCACCGCTGCAGCGTGTACGGGAAGGCGTGCGCAGAGTGCTGCCTGGCCCGGGACCCCTACTGCGCCTGGGACGGAACCTCCTGCACGCGCTACCTGCCCAACACCAAGAGGTTAGGGTCTTGTGTGTGTGCGCACGCACGTGTGTGTGTGTGCTGCGTTGTGTCCTATCCTGAGATATCTGTTCTTCATACTGTAACAGAGTTATGCTCCAGTCACATCCCCAGAGATTTATGCTCATCACTCGAATGGAGTGAAAGATATATAAACAGATATATCTTCAATGTGATGAATACAGTTGAACACATTCCATGCATCTAATTGAGGTGGATTGAGGAAAGGTTATATATATTTAATCCAATGATGATCCGTATTTTTATGCAATTCAGAAAATAAGTATTAAATATTCTGTTTATTAATAACAGAGGCTCGCCTAAGCTCACCAAATTAGAACTTTGTTTAATGAGATCAGAGATGTGAAATGACTCAGAAGAAGAGATACAGCACAGGGGTCTGTTCTCCGAACCCAGTACGACCCTGCCGACTCTCTCTAGTCAGTGATGAAGTGATGTCAAAAGATGATAAACCATGTTTGTTTCTTTCAGGCGTTTCCGTCGGCAGGACGTGAGGAACGGAGACCCCAACACTCTGTGTTCTGGAGGTAAGAGCTGCTGTTTAATGCCCTAAACCCTGGACCTCAGAGACCCTGGACCCCTAGTACCCCCGGTCACCTCTGACCACCCCGGCCCACAATAGCAGCTTTCTTTGCCTAATGGTTGCTCGGGCACAGAACCGCAAGAAGCTAATCACTCGATTGGGAATGAATTGGTGACTTATCGGATTATAGCCTGTGGCGTCTGAGCAAGCCTATGTGAACTGGTGAAGGTCACAGAAATGATTGAGTGAGGAGTGAGGAGACTGAGAGAAAAACGTTGGGGTCAACCAATGCTATCGTGTGGTATTGCTTTTTTTTGTTGCAAAAAGGTCTGTGGTAATAACAATAAAGTGCATTAAATATAAACATTAACCAAATGCCGTCCTCTTAGAAAACACAGGGCACAGTGGCCTGTCTGCACATTCATCATAGTTTGAGCGAGTATAATAATGCTATTATTTCTCACTAATGTCCATGGTGGAGATTCATGGCACAGAATGTACGGAACCTCATTATTGCAGAACTTCATCAATGACGGACTGTGTCTCAGACCAGCCGCGCCCTCTTCCTAGGGTCATGTGAGGTCGCACACAGAGAGCCAATGGCTTCTTGTGTCTTGTTTGACGCTAGCCGTGGAAGCATGTTGAACTCCGACTCGCTGTAACTGAATACGACTTACTCTACCCAAACTATGAATGAATATAAATGAACCTACACCAGCTGAACTCCATTCTGAATCTGATGGACCAGTGTTTAGCAGCAGTCTCTAATGACGGTAGCCCAGAGGTCAAAATTGAAAGAAAAGGTTACTAGTTGAAGTTAAGGTGGGAAATAGCCCATTCACAATGGTTACATCACCAATGCCACATTGACACAAAAAATGATTCAAAGTTTACCCTAATTTAGCCTTAAATCTTGTTCTATTCTATTCAGATCTACTCTCCATATGTGATACATGAGTGTTTCATGAGACAGGTGTGTTTTTTCGCTGCCCCCTGCAGACCACCACAAGCATCGCGTGATCGAGCGGAAACTGTATGGAGTGGAGAGCAGCAGCACATTCCTGGAGTGTATTCCCAAATCCCTGCAGGCCAGAGTCACCTGGACCTTCCAGAAGAACCCCCAGCAGACTCGGGAAGAGGTGAGGAGAGATGGGAGGGGGCTGGGACGAGGCTTTGTGAAACATAGCTTGACCGTCCTGCTGAGATGTCTCTCAATGTGTTTATCATCATGTTTTTGTGTTTGAATTTATTTTTCCTGTTTCCTCAGGTGCGTCTGGACGACCGGGTCCTTCAGACGGACAGGGGTCTTCTGATTCGCCGGGTCTTGAAGAGAGACGTTGGCGTCTACCAATGCCACGCCATGGAGCACGGCTTCACTCAAACCCTGCTGGGCATCACACTAGAAGTGGTCCCCTCCAGCTCCTCCTCCACCTCCATCTCCAACCTGCCCTCCGACTCCCCCGTCCGATTGGAGCCGCGCAGCGGGGGCGGGCCCTCGTCCACCAATCAAAAGCTGTGGTACCGGGACTTCATGCAGCTGGTGGACCACCCCAACCTGAGCACCGTTGACCAGATATGCGAGCAAGTTTGGGCGCGCAAGGCGGCCAGCGACCTATCGGAGAAGGCCGCGGCCAAACAAGTCCCGCCCGTTGCCCCGGTCAACAGGCCGCCCAACAAGAAGTGGAAACACCTCCAGGATATCAGAAAGGGGAGGAACCGTCGAACCCACGACGGGAAGCAGAACCCGCGGGCCCCGCGCAGCGCCGGGGAATAACCGGGAGGGAGAGACGGTGCATGACGGAGGGAGAGAGAGAGAGAGAGAGAGAACGACTACGGTTTAGCAGGAGAAAGATAGAAACAAAAAACTAAAAGTTAGAAGGACATGGAAAGAGACCAAAAACATCATGAATGGGTCGAAATACACCTGCACATGCACAACACACACACACACACACACACACATACATGCACAAACACCAAACACACATTGGCACGCATATCTACACGCACATACATACAAAGACCGTCTTGTGTATATTTACCTATGGATGTCCCCTAACTATATGGTACCCTCCCCTCTGCCCCGCCCATCCACCAACTCCTCTACCAGACAAACTCTCGCACCTCTGACAAATTATGCATGCATCCCCCCCCCCACGCACACACACATTGCCCCTGGTTCTGCATGTGGCTCGCTCGGTGAATATGACTCAGTAAGCTGTAAAACATGGGAGGACACCCATCCTCCTCCACCCTTTTTCTAGGGACACATTTTGTTACAGACACTCGCTCACCCCCCCCCCACCCTCTCGCTCTCATTGGTCGTCCTCGCTGTTGGAGGCGAGGCGGGCCGGTCGCTTTGCGGTGGAGAACGTTCCTCCGGAGTCGGTGACGCCTTTTCTTTGTTTAATCGACCAGAGGTCGCACTGTGCGCCTGGACCAAATCTAACACAGGGTGGGGGAAACTTTCTCTCGCTCCGTCTTCTTTTTCCTCTGACCCACTACTGCATCCTGCGGAAAATATGACCCCCCCCCCCCCCCCAAAAACACTCCCATGGACACACTGTGCTAAGCCGCAGGGTGGGGTCTGTTGGAACCACAGTGGAAAGGGGCCGGCACACGGTGGAGCCGCCAGGTACTAGCGGCGGCGGTTCTGGACTATGAAACGAGCGAGCACTCCAAACACGAAAACACTCCAAATGGGATGTACTGGAAAAAGATTGGATCGGAGATTTGCAGATTGTCGCCAGCTCACGCACACATACGAAAATAGATGCACACAATGTGGCAAATGAGCATCTTGTGCAGACCCTGCCGCAAGTTGCGTTTCTTCATGCAACGGATATTCTAGTGAAATGAAACCAAAACAACAGAACGGCTTTTCCGTTTTTCCACTCGGTACTAATGAGGGCTGGTCCTGCTCTTTCCGTCTACATCGCGAGAGAAGCAGTCGAAGAAGAAAGTCATTCGGAAAAGTCAATCGGAATTGCACGAGTCAGAACAGACATTTTCAAATGGCCATAACATTTTGATAGCACGCCAACAAAAACACAAAGAAATCACTTCTAGTCCTATCACACCAATAAACTAATGCATATTAATTTCACCAAATCTTTCTGGTAAAAAAAAAACCATAAGCAGGAGCCAATAAGTGTGTATTTACAAAAAAGACACGCGTTCTTACTAGAAGTCTTAAAAGTCTTGTAATCGGCGACCCTCAGCCCTATGATATAGCTCCCATCCCAACATTTGAGGAGGACATGAGACTCCTTCCAAGCGTTAGCAAGACAAGGAGCAGGAGGAGGAGGAGAGGAGTGTGAGGACAGATGAAGGGGGGGGGGGGGGGGGGGGGTGATGATGGCTTGACGGGACCCTTCTCTTCTCTGCGAATCCTAGAACATTTCCTTCTTAGTATGACAACCCATGTTTATGGGCCAATGGTATATATTAGCATGATATTTATGAGTGAAACTATTATTTGTATTTTCAACTGTACTTCTACTTTTTTCCACTGTCGTTGCGTATGTTTGTTTTTTGTGATCTATGAATATATATATGCAAAAATGTTATACAATTAGATGACTGTGACTCTAACACAGGGACATAAACACCGGAAACTAATTTGCCATACGGTACTAATAGACAAGTGAACTGCATTGTTCACCAGCCGGTACTAAAGTGCACAGAAAGCTGTTCCTTGTTGCCACTAACACTTTTTTTCTCACCGTTTTGCTGCAATATACATCTGTGTACTCTTCACACATGTAACAACACTTCTATCTTCTTTTTTTTTTACAGCATTTAAGTCATTATGTAGTCGAGGACTGTAATCTTTTGCTGCTCAAGTCTTCCGATTGGAAAATGATGACAATAACGACCTTCTAGTCTCTGTCTAAAGTCATATATATTTGTTGTCTGTAGCTGGTGGTAGTTTTTCTGACCAGATGAGTGACAGAGAAAACCCGTTTGTTGGTCCCCATGTGATAAATGGGTTGTGTATACCGCCCCCTAGTGTCCATTGTGTGCGCATACGCTCCTTGTGAGTATCCATCCGTGGTACATTTACATTGTATAGTCTTTGGGTATGAACGAGGACAGCTGGCTTTGTAAGATAAAACCTTGCTTTTACATTTCACATTTTAAAAAGTCAATATTTTTTATGGAAAGAGGCCTAGTTTGTATGGCTCACACACACACACACACACGCACACACACACACACACACACACACACACACACACACACACACACACACACACACACACACACACACACACACACACACACACACACACACAGTGAGCTCAACCATATAGGCTACGTTTAACAACGTTAGCGACCTACAGCCAATGCAATACATATGCCTTACAAAACAGTTGAACACGTTCATAATACTTCGATTTCTAATAACTTGTAAAGAGAACATAACCGTGAGGTAAAGTTTTTTTGCGTTCCTGCAGAGCTGTACAAAGTGGGCCCTCGAGACTTAGATGTATGGAATCATTGTTGTTGTTATTTATATCCCTTCTATATACAATATGTAATTAACTCATTAAACTGAATTTTGAAGCTTGGTTGCGGTTTGTTTAAAGGGACACTCAACAAGTTGACATCGCATCCAGAGAACATAAGAAAAATATCAAAAATATCTATAACTGACACTGGCAACATCAAAGTCAATGCAGTGC
>NC_140285.1:5345751-5365751 GCF_964030765.1 Micromesistius poutassou | reverse complement strand
CTCTTTAAGCAAAACACATGTTTAGTTCTGTGCTGACCCCCACATCTGCTGTGGGCGGGGCCTAATGTTCTCCTGTACAGTGGTGAGAGCTGGGGGGATCCCAGTGCATTACAGACACCTCACCACAGTCCCATCTGAAGTACCTGAGGACAGCTCACAGACATCTGCAGTTATTACAACGCAGCGGAGACCATCATTGGGTGGATGTCTGTGTGTCATCATCATTTTATCAATGAGGATGTATAGCCACTGATGTTAGTTGTAATGAATAGGTGTGAGGATGGACATATGGCCTGAATTTAGACTTTTTATTTACATATATATACAGTATATATATATATATATAATATATTCAATTGTTGTTTTCAGATCAATTGTAATTCTGTTTTTACCACATCTCTGGTCTCTCATATATACATTTGGAAAGTTCCAAATAACATTTCCAAGTTCAAAATAACAAATGTCAACCAAAAAAACATATGATTATAATAAAGAAAACAAATGTTTGTCGAATTAGCAGAAAGAACATTTTCATACACTGTTGAACTGTTTGTAATACTGCACAATTTCCGTGGTTAGGGTGCGTGACTCCCAGCTAAAAAGTCCTGGGTTCGATCCCCCAACCCTGCCTGCACACTATGACATGTGTCTGAAAACACATTTTGAAGTAGTTTTTTGGATTTGCAATAACCCAATAAAAACTGTATGGGAAACTTTGGCAGAACCATACTGTTTAGTATTTCGTACAAAAGGCGGTTTGCATATGTGAGTGACAGGATTCAATGTCCTTAGTGTAGTTAAACATTTTTAAACGTTCTTATGGAGGTATTGACAGTGCGGTCGTGTATGGCAGGGGTCTAGGTCCTCTAGGGGGTCTGCTAATAAGCAGAAGTGAACAGGATACCTTGGATACCTCTCCGAGATTCAATATCCATATCCTAATTGGTCTAAAATCTTAACAAAGGAGTTTGGTAACAGTAAATCTCAGCCCGAAAAGCCCTTCCAGCGAATGGACTTTGTCAGCCACATAGCAGTAGTTCCTAACGCTGTACCCCGTCCAAGCGTTAGCCAAGAAATACTAACAGATGAAATGTTAGTAGGCGCCCCTTTCCTCTCTGAGCATCTAAAGAAAACAGGAGTCAAAGGAAAGCATGGAGGTAGAAGTCATGCTTCTGTTCAATGTTGGCCCAGTTTTTGCTCTTGTCTTGCTGTGAATATTGAATATCAGAATCAAGGAGAAAAAATAACAGTTGAGATCCATGTGCCTTTTATAGAGTTTAATACAAACCTATATTTCAAGTTATGGTTGAGCTGGACATTCCCATGGTTTTGCAATTCCATTCAATGACAATGTCAATGAAATGTTAGTAATGTTAATATCAAAAACATGGAAGATCAGATAAGAAATGTACAATGTCCCAATTGGTCATGTAGGCCTATTATAAATATATACTAAAGGCATATATACCGGTAGATATATGTGTGTGTGTGTGTGTGTGTGTGTGTGTGTGTGTGTGTGTGTGTGTGTGTGTGTGTGTGTGTGTGTGTGTGTGCATGTGTGTATGTGTGTGTGTCTGTGTGTGTGTGTGTGTGTGTATGTATACAATAAGCCTACTTCTCCCTCCCTCTCATTCCCTCTATCCGCTGCTAGCGCTCCCCTTCAAACCACCCTTTCTCCAACACCCCATCCATGTCCTGTTACCTCTGGAGATTAACATGTCGTCCGTCATTGTGAAATATTTACCATCATGTCCAAATAAAAGTACTAAGTAAAGGCTTTTCCTGTCGAAGAAACCTTCTGAGAAATGTGCCAACACTAGGAACTCATATTTATCATGTGGGCGATTTTTCATTAATCAATTTTGCACTTTTATCAGAAACACCTTCCAAAATGTTCAATAACAAGTCAACCCCCAAAATATAGCTGTTATTTTGAGGAACCAACTGTCGACTTTTCAAATGCCTGACATATGACCTGTGGCTAGGACAAACCATATCCTGTGTATATTTTTCACAATTATTGTTAGATTTGTGATGAGGCCTGTACTTCAAAAGCACAGCCGTCCTCAGGTGTCCTGCGGGGACAAATTCTGGAACCTTTAAAAATTTCTTTTGGAGGAGGCCGTTGAGAAATGGAGATGTTTTAGCATGAGTGAAATAGACCAGACTTAGCCAATCCTCTCTCGTGAAATAATGTTCACCAGCCATACACGCCTGCTCCCTTGGGTCATATCTGGTACTTTATTTTACTAAACGTACAAATATAAATGCACATAGAAACGCACCTACACACTTGGGTTATTGAGCTTTCGTCTCCAAACATATTAGATCAGGATTGATAGAAAAAAATAAAACAACATTATCCAGTTAAGGGTATTTTGGGTGTGTGTGACCCAAATCTTTGTACACTTATTTTGAGAGTATAAACAGAGAAAAACTACCAACAGAATGAGGCCACTGGATAAAAAAGACAATGGAAGATGTAATACAACTGCATAACTGCATTTACAAAAGACCAACGTGACTGTTGAAAACTGTCATATTTCCTTCTGATATATTTGTCTCTGAAAACAATGCACAAAAGACTGCATTAAAGTTTGCAATGGAACATTTATATATGTAAACTCATATTTGAGTGTACACCTCATTTACATGAGGATGTACTTGATTGTATTTAGAAGTTTATCTATTTCAAAAAATATTTTCTTTGTTTTTAGCAGCATTGCTACCGGCCATTCACGGCTGTTTCCTTTGAGGCTAAGCAGGGGTGGTCTGGTCTATCCTTGGATGGGAGACCAGTTGGGGCTGGTAGAGGTGTTGCTAGAGGTGTTGGAGGCCGAGTAGGGGGTACTCATCCCTCTGGCCCATGTAATATCCCCAATGCCCCAGGACGGAGACAGACACTCTGTCCTGCAAGAAAACACCGTCCTTCGGATGAGACGTTAAACCAAGGTCCTGACTCCCTGTGGTCACTTAAGATCCCATGACACTCATCGCAAGGGTAGGGGTGATGACTCCGGTGTCCTGGCCAGATTCCCGCCCTTGTCCCCACCCTGACCCTACAAACATGACCCAGTCTCTAATGAGTCTGTATCCTTCCTCACCTCTCCGCTGTGATAGCCAATGGGTGGTGAGTAGTCCGGTGTATACTGGCTGCTGTGCTTAACCCAGGTGGGGGCTACACCCTGGTAGTGGCTACGCTATCACCAGACACACATACACACTCACTATGTTATGTGCTTTGGGTGTCTTGAAAGGCATTATTTTAACCCCAGATAAGGCCATTCCCAGCACTGTTCTGTTGCCATGTCGGAAAAGGAAAGGTACTGCAACAATGGGTCTGTTTTTTTGAAACAAGGCCTCTCAGAGGAAGATGCAGTCATATTTTAGGAAGAAATACCGTCACATTCATGACACATTAAACGAACTATACCCTTAATTTAAAGTCGATCTGGCTCAATAAACGACAGACACCCTTAAATGTCTACACAACTGACATAAACATCCCATTTTATCACCCTTCAACTCTTTTTCAAAAGGGCCTAACTGATCTTTTGCCAATTACCGTTGGGCTACAGATGTGGCGCGTCTAAGCAGACATAATACTAACAGGAAGACCAAGAGTGAAAAGGCAAAAAAAAAGACGAAGAAATTAGCTGGCAACGTCAGCAAGCCAACAACTTTTTCCTGTCTGGCATGGCCTCAGGTCGTTTGAACTGCCTCGTTGAATTCGAGCCAGATGCTGCTAAGGAGATTGATGCCGGATCACATGACGGCTACTCTGGCCTGCTAAACTCACACCACTTTTCATATAGGCGACGAGTCGTCGCGTGTTTGATGTGGAAAGAGTCCTACGTGAAGAAGACGAGATAACACAGATTCTCTGGTAATACGTATTGTTTAATGCAGAAGTTGCAGACAGGACTCTTTTCATTTTTTTCTGTGATTTACAGATTCCCCCCAAAGCTTTAAAACTCTGAGATTAAGCGGTGTGGTCCGTCAGAACAAGAGGGATTAATACTGTAACATACATTTATACTGCAAACAATGGAAGCAAGATAAGTGAAAAATAATTTAATTAAACAATAAATTCTAAAGCATAAATTCTGATATTAGCATGGGGGAAATCTATCATTTCCAAAACTAAGAGTAAAACTAACAATATGTCACTCACAACCAAGCCAATGCTGAACCAACATGGCATGCGATACATTATTTTAAAGAAAACCATTTTAAATGTACGATATACAAAATAGAATGAGAACAGGGTGGGTCTACATAGTCCAGAGGTCTGTCATTGTGAGGTTGACATTATCCAGATATCAGACTTAAAACACATTTCGGTGAACCTAGCTTCAGTCAAGATCAATGTGTTTCACAGGTTTAGGTCCTCCATGCTGCGATCACACACTGAACAAAGGGTTAACCCTGAATCCCGAACCTTAATTTGCGCCCACTGGTAAAAGAGTTAGATAAAGGCAGTGGGCATATAAAGGAGCAGTGCCTGGAAGGCCTTTTACTAGCTACAGATCGCTCAGAGAACCTCCATTTGTAGGTTGGCAGTTTATATAGCAAGATAGCATGTGTTTGAAAGGACAAGGCCGTGTGATGCTGAATCGCTTCCTTGGCTTTGTTCAAAGGGAAATGAAAACAAGTCACACAGCCATCCTGTCGCTTTGGTCCACAGTGACAGGACTTCTTCCTAATAATTTCAGATTTGGCATGAAAACATGGGAACAGATGTGTAAGTAAAGTAGCTTATGTGCTTCTGGGTCAAAAGTAACTCATCCACTATCTTCCACAAGTCTTCCACAAGACCACGACTGGTCTATTTATCAGCACGCTAAATACAAAATCGACTTTGAATGACTTTGGAAAAAATAAGGGCATTCAGTAAATAAACAAGTAGGCAACATATGGCAGTGTCTTGTTCTAAAAATGCATAAAAGTAATTACATGATGTCGTACAAGCAAACCTTTTGAGAAACTGCATGAGAACTGTACGAAAAAAGATATACAAGACAATTTCACAAATCCAATTATATATCACTTGATTTTCCTGCGGACATGCAATTAATCATCCATCTAAAACTCTAGAGCCCAAACCAGGGGCTATTTTCTATTATGATTATCTTGAGTTAAGCTGCTCCAAAGTGGGGTTTTCTGGGAGGTAATGATGCGTGTAAATACCCATTCACACTGACTCATGGCGGCGATGCTAAGTCAATGTGTATGAATCCAATCTCTTTATTTCTTACCCTCCATACATCCAAAAGGGAATTCTTTCCAGCCTAGCCCAGTCCCAACGCAAACATAAAGCAGGCGTTTATTTACTGCTATCGTTAAAAAGTTAAAATATCGTGTGTCACATTAGGTATATGTTGAAGTAAGGACAGAAACATAGCAGCTATTGTTGTTGTTTGAGCTAACTGGGAGAGGCCTTCAGCACGGCCTTGACTGTCACACTTACAGTACAGGCAGCCTGGGCTGGATATATTGGCTTGTATTTCTTAAATTGAGCTCGAAAAGCTATATTGTGTTCAGGCATCGCTCCACTTAAACCAATTTAGATTTCAGTCATTATTTTTTATTAGCTCTAAGGCATCATGGTTCAAATTGATATAGAAAAATGGGGGCGGGATGTAAGTAGAATCAAATGTGGAAGGGTAAAATATTTTTCAAGGTTTTGTTCCGTTTGACCAGTTTAATAAGTCTGGTTATTAAATGTAATAAATGGCATGAATATCCCTTTCATGCCAGAGAGAGAGAGAGAGAGAGAGAGAGAGAGAGAGAGAAGGAGAGAGAGAGAGTGTGACCCCAGCCACCTGTAAAGTTGAGGTCTGTTACGGCTCAATGAGGTGTGACTTTAACTCCCCACACCACACCCTACAGTGGGGGCCCTACACACCTCTGTGTGTGCGTGTAGGGCCTACACACACACCTACACACACACAGACACACTCACACACGCTGACACATAATTGGCCTGAAAGTGGATAGCAATAACCTCTTGTCCTTCGGAGTGTGTGTGTTTGTTTTAGTATGTGTGTGAGGCTGTGTGTGAGTGTGTGCGTGTGTATGTATCTGTGTGAGAGAGAGGCCGCCACAACGCATGCACAACGGCTCCAGCAGGTAAGTGTGTTTTAAAGTGCGAAGCCAAATCAGCTTCTGGCTCTACTTACAAGCCGCTGTGTTTGTTGCCGTGACAACGAGCCATTGTTCCCCCTACTTTTCCACGGACGTCGGAGCCCAATTAACCCCCAATCACACGCCTGGGTAGTCGTATATAGAGAGACCAGAGTTCAGAACAGGACTAGTAAAGACTGAACCTAGAGTACATTAACACATGTGATGGCACACATAAATGGAGGTGGAACATTTTACAAAGTACACACAGACACACACAGACACACACATATACATGCATACAGTATATTCATACACACGCACAACACATGGATGCTTGCTAGATGCGTTGGGAAATGTGTTTCTGTTTCAACGTCCTCCCAGGTCTGGTCGCAGGTTTCCTGATTGCATGCAGTTGATGTAATAATAAACAGAGCAGCTATTGGTCAGAGACTAGTACGGTATACATTTGATCCAGCTGGACTTTGTCTCACAAACCCCATACCCCCAGTGCCGTCAACAGTATGAGCAGTGAGAATAGGTTGGAGAATATCACTATATTACATAAAGGAGTGTCATTGTTCTGATTTTATTTAGGAGTCATAGTGAAAGAGATTGTAGTCATGCCCTACACACGCAAACACACACACCTGAACACAAATGTTGCATGTGTGTGTGTTCGCGTTTGTATGCTTAAATATATACATGGATATAAAGATAAGAAAACAATAACTGATAACACCGAGAGTGACAATATGTTAAATATGAATCATAAAAGAGATGCCAGAACTCAGTTTGAAAAGAACACATTTTAATCTTGTTAAATAACATGTACACAGCATGCATGGATGGCAAGAGATAGTTAAATAAAACATAAATACATGTGATCACATTTTAACTATCCACTCCCCGGCATGAAGATCCACAGCCGGTTAACATTACAGCACAACCACAGTTCACCCATGTGAGTGGTAGTGTTTAGATCCTATTCACCAAAACACCCGCAATCATTTCTAATACCTTGTTGCGATACATAGATTGAATACATTTATTGCTTCCCCCCTGCGATATACACAATGGTACTATGCCCATATTGATAAGGGTTCCCCGATTTGCATCCATAGATCAGCTCTCGACACTATGAAATTATTATTTCTGGAATTTACACTTTTTTCTAAATTGTATTTATTCACTGTAATGTTGTTTCTAAGTAATTAAAATCTCAAAGGAACAAGTCTTGTACAAGTTTAATGTGCCCACACAACCCAACCCAACACTTTTCTCATCAGACAGTATAAAATAATACATTTTTAGAATTGCTTTACAAACCATGTTGATTATCTTAACGTTTGATTTTAATTGTTTTCCTTAAATGACTTGACCTGATACACACTTTATTGAACCGTCTAAAGCAATATCAGTGCATGTCCATCCAGATGCTTTAGAGACAGGTGTTTATCCAAGTACAATACATTTTGGCAGAGCCATGTTAATAAAAAATTATGTTTATTTAACAAATGTGCATAACAGGGATAACAAGACAGAGTGACCAAATGCCACCCAGTATTATGGAGTCGATTCCCCGCTATTAAACACTGTCCAAATCCAGACTGTATTCCCCATTGTTTCACACGTCCAAACCCACCCTCCTACACACTGAGGTGGGGATCCACGGCAGGCCTCAGGCCGTGTTGTTCTGCAAACAGCTCACCAAACAACAAGACTCAAGTACGAAACCCAGGTTTCGCATTGAAATGTTTTCTTTTATATAATAGAGTAATGTTAAATGTGACATGTGGTTACAATCATACAACAAATCAACAAACAATCTTGGACACGCGTCAGGATTGCGCGTGATTCAAGAGGACGTGGCTGACATTGAAGAGTTGACAAGCCTCACAACCACATTCACCTTCTTTACACTGTGTGGCTTTTCTCTGAACTACGTGTGTGACATGTTTTCTTTACCTTTGTCAGGACGCCAGGGGTGATCACACGGTGATAGTCAGTTCATCTCATTATCGTGTTGTTAAATATACCATCATTTCAGCATGTGATCTCTGTTATCCTTGCCTAACACCCAAAACGTGTTTGATACGTCTACCCCATGTCTGTGGTGATTAGGGAAAACTATTTTGCCGTTAGGTCATCTGGAGATGAGGTAAGCACAACTTTGCTTCCTTCTCTCTCTCTCTAAGTCTTTGCTTTTTTCCTTTCTCACAACTGTCCCGAGCACTTTCTCAGTCCTTCTGAACGGACCAAAGCAAAATATTTTCGGAGATAACGATTAAGGTTGGACTCCAACAATAACGTTCTCTATCAGTGTGGTTTGAAAATAAACGGACATCGACTGAACTATGCAATTACATAGGCTGTCATTGTAATAAGATTGAAAAAAAGGCACATTTCAAAGTAATTACTTCATCCTATTAGATCCATGGAGTGTGTGTTTTGACTCAGTTTGGGCCGTGCTCGGGTCATACGGTTCTTCGTAAAAATCTACAAAGATCGGATTTTGTTTTCATACTATTTTTGGATGTTCTCATATCCTCCTCTTCCCATATTCTCCCATCCTCCTCCTCTTTCTTCCCTCAGACTCCCCTTCTAGGAAAAGATTCACATGCCACCATGGCTGCAGAGAGGTGAATGAGGGGTCACCATGGTAACCTCTGCTTCCTGGCTGGCGTTAAACAAAGGGTATCCAAAAATAGGCATTGCCTCATCCATTTAAAGACATGATTGTTTTTGTGGAACAAAGAGACTGAGAGAGAATGAAATTAAATAAACACTCAGATCTCATGATCATTTGATCTAAATGGACGATTGATTGACAGTGTGTCAGAAAGTGTCAGTCCACGTTTGCTAATGCAGATTTCTCTTTAACTTTTCACCTCACAGGTTTCTATGAGATCCACCCTGATCCCTTTCCTTTCTGGTGAATCCAATCCAAGTTGCTACTCCATCGCTGGTCTTTCCTGAACATCCATCCCTGTGGCTCCCTTCACTGTTTCTCTATTGTTCTATCAACTCATGTTTGACCTTGCATAACAATGTTTATATCTTTTCCCAATTGTAGGTTGATAGTTCAACAGCTTCTCCTCTAATTACTTTCTCCCATACTTGCCAAGACACTCCCTGGCTCCTTGTTGATACCAAACAAGGAAAATAAAACTGCAGGGAAAGCCCCACCCTGGTGAATGGCAGACTATTGCAAGTTCTGTTAGTGATTGAGTCTAGCCAATCGAAAAAAACAAAGACAGACATCACCTGGCCCTAATCTGAGCCCATTATATGCTACAATTACATTTGCATGGTCCTTGTGGTTTCCTTGGTGATGTTTGGTCAGTCTCTCTATTTCAGTGTAATGGTAAACCACGCTCAATTCTCTCCCACATTTCTTAACTCCCTGTGAGGCTAAGAAAAGCATTTCCTTCTCAGTGCCAGGGTGACATAGGAGTTCAAGACACAGAGGATGTAAAAGCTGATCCTGTATATGAACTATGAACCCTTTAAAATGAGGCAGTTTTAACAGTACTCAGAACAAGTGGGGCATGACAGTTGACCTCCTCCATTGTTTCGTCTGATGCCAGTGGAAAAGTACAATACACAGAAGGATTGTGGGAAATGTTGTACAGTAGATGATAATGAAAAGCAGTGTGAGGTAAGGTTGCCGTGAACATTGACCCTAGGTCAATGTATGTCATTTTGCGATTGGTTAAATGGATTTTTCATCATAGCAAATACAGACTCATAAGAAATGCACAAGCAAAACACAAGCAAAAGCCGTTTAGGATCAGTCATGCAAAATCCATGTTTCTTTGATTGCTGCTATTAAGTGTTTATAACCTTAAAAATGGACAGCTTATCATGTTTCCCATTTCACTTTACCAAATAAGAATAGGGGGTTTGAAAGTATTTCTTGCCTTTCTGTTAAATATAATACATGTTAAAATGTATTAAAAGGGACTGCTTCCCTCAGTGAAACTGCAGTACAAGGAGAATCAGGGTAAAGGTAATCCCCTGGTCAGTGTTTTAAGTCCAAACCCGGAGCAACGGACAAACGGAACGCTTCTAATCTGTTGAACCATCAACAGTGGTCTCAGTGCAAGCGGCGCTCTAAGTCAAGCGTGCCGGCGGATTATGGAGGCTTATGTTATGGCGCTTGGCGTTAGTTATGTTATACTAAATGTCTTGCTGGGAAAAACGCCTTCTCCACCACTGTGCCTTTAAAGGGTGCATGGGAAGATATTATTGTATATATATACAGAGGTGATAGGGATCGCGAAGGTTGGAAAATCTGTTTAAAAAACGGTAATTCCATTGTCAGAAATGCGGTAGTAGAAAATGTGCCATGCGGAGAAAGCATGTTCAATGTAAATATGTCAAAAGTTATAGTCTATAGCCACACAATATTATTATTAAAACAACACAATGATCATCAATCAAAAGTTCATCCGGTTTTAAACAATTACGTGTACAATATGAAGAGCCGTAGTTCTCAAGCATGCACAGTGTTTTCTTATTCCTCTTTTTCAGTGGATGAAACGGAAAACGTTGTCCTCTTGGCTGACAGTGGTATTGGTAATTGCAGTGGAAAAATGAAAAGGCTGGTCCTTTTTCATTTCCATTTCCATCCTCTCCTGTGTGTGGAAACATCATTGGAGCGGGGGGGAGCGGAGCAGAACTTAATTACCAATCGTTGCAGTGGTTATCCTTGTAAGGTAAAGAGGAAGGTGCAAGATGGAAGGCTAAGAGTCCATTATCATCATCATCATCATCTCCATCAACTACAAGACTAGACTATCAACAACAATATCTAACAGTACAGTTTTTGAAAAAAAAAAAAACAGCAGCTTCTCTTTCTGCTGTCCTTGCATGTAGATCCAGAAAAGCAGAAAACCCCAAATGAACGATAACAATAAAACCAAGCTATGTGTACACATGCTATTTTCTATGCACGAGAGCCTGTTCCAGAGGGAGCCGTGTTTGGTGGACATCCTCCAGCCCACAGACAGGCCCAGTGGTCAGTCTTCAACGATTACATGTCACATTCCTGTCCCACCCCTCTCTTCCAATATCCAAGTGCTCAACGTTTCAAAGGATGAGGGAGCCAACAAATCCTCCTTATCCCATCCATCCTCCTCGATCCTAACCACCCTCCCCCTTCAGTCGTTCATCCCCCTCCCACTTTGCTCTGTCTCCCCCCCCCCCCCACTCCCACCCTTTCCGGGGTGCGGACCGTCCCGCCCGCTCACTCGTCCCGTGCGTGTCGCCTCAGGTCCCGCGGCGTGCGGTTGCGCTCGCCGGAGCTCTTGCTGCGGGCCTTGCGGGCGCTGTCCTGCGCCTGCCGGTACTTCTCCACCATGTTCTTGTGCTTCCTGCGCAGCTTGTCGTGGCACCACATCCTCTCGCAGTACTCCTCCACGTGGGGCAGGTTGCTGGGACCGATCAGCTGCATGATGTCCTTGAACCAGGAGCGCGATTGGCCCATGGTCAGGCTCGGCGTGCCTCCTCCTCCTCCTCCTCTGTTGCCGTAGGAACCGCCGCCGCCGGAGACGCAGGGCGGCCAGCCTCTGTATCCCCCGCCGCCGCCGGACCGGTCCTTGTTGGACTCCAGAGTGTGGGTGGAGGGGTCCTCCCGGGCCAGCAGTTCGCCCACCGCCTCCCCCTGCAGGACCTGCAGGGTGAGGCGAGCCAGGGTCTGCGTGAAGCCGTGCTCCCGGGAGCGGCACACGTACACGCCCTGGTCCTGCCGGAAGACGCGGCGGAACAGCAGGCCCTGCTCGGTGGCCAGGACCCGGTCGTCCAGCTTCACCTGGGGGGACGAGGGGACGGGGGGACGGGGGGGAATGGTGGGGGACAGGGGGGGGATTGGTGGGTGAGGGGGTGAGTGGTAGGGGGGGATGAGGAGGGAAGGAGTGGTCAATGGTGAATAGTCAGTGGAGATTGGCGATTGTCTTGTCGCCATGGCAATGCAGAAACTGTAAACCAGCGAGGCTTTCTAGTCACCCATTCATAGACATGCACGCACACAAACACACACACGCACACACACACACTTAAGGGCTGATTATGGTTCCACGTTCACACAACGCAATGACCACCTAGACGCTTCGAAGCAGTCGTGAACATTTTTGGTGCTGCGTCGGGTTTTCGTGAGCGGACCAATCACAGCCCTTGCGGCTGCGTCGCCTCAACGGAAGGATGGCAAGGACGTAAGGGGTCTGTAACCCCCTCGTGTTGCGTGAACGTGGGACCATAATCAGCCCTTTAGATGCGAAAGGTGACCTAAGGCATTTGTGGGTGAACTCTGTGAGTATTTATTATAAATGTAGGAGACACTTCAGGTAATTTCAATTGCAGGTTGGCTGAGAACAAACTTGAACATTTCCAGGTTTAAAGCAATCCTAGAAACTTTCCTCAGGGATTGCACTCCCATGCCCCATTCAATTTCCGGTAGCTCACATGGCTTTTATTTGCGTTATACCGCTCCCAGCATTTTACTACCTTATCGACACACCAAAGCCTTCAAGATTGGGGAAAAAAACTAATGAAAAGGAGGCTGGCTGAACCTGGCCAGATGAGGGTGATTTGTATGAGAGCCTGTGGTTCTCTGACTGCTGAAGGAACTGGCATGAGAGCAGAGGGATGCAGAGAGGGAAGACCGGGCCAAGGTTCACTATTTTCACTTTAATCAGCTTGGCTAATGGCTGTATTTAACCACGCATTTTTGTCTCTCTCTTTTTGTCTCTCTCGCTTTTTGACTCTCTGACTTTTTGACTCTCCTGCTTTTGGCTTTTATTTCTTATTCCTTAGCTCTTCCTTGCAAACCTTAATATTCTTATTGAGTATTTACCGGTTTTACTGAGATTACTATCTCTCTATCTCTCTCTAAAGCCACAACTGTGCCCCCCCCCCCTCTCTCTCTCTCTCTCTTTCTCTCTCTCTCTCTGAGATGCTGCGGGGCTACTTCAGCGGGGCGGATGTACTGGATGAAGGGGATCCGTTTCCAAAGCTCGGTCTGTCGGTGGACCAGACCGGACTGGTGAAACCCATGACCCTTTCCAAGTCCACGAGGGATCTACAGTTACTTTCTGGGAAAAGAATATATAAATACTGTGTGGTGGCTACGCACAAACACAAACTGAGCAATAGGAGGGACACGAAGAACCAGGTAGAGGGGGAGGCAGGCCTTGGTCTGGCAGAGATGTTTGGGGTCCTGGTGAAGGCCAGAGTCAGGGTGGTCTTCAGGTACCACTCACTAATGGGCACAATGGAGGAGTTCAGGGACTTATGGTGCTTCACCTCAGCAGTGTGCTCTGTGTAGGGGGGAAGCTCTTTTTTAACTCTGTGTTTTAATGAGTGTGTTTATTTATAAATGTATGTCATATTGCTGTCTCATTTAAAGATAGTGTAAAATGGTAAATTATTGTAGAAGATTTTTTTTCAAAAATCTCTCTCTCTCTCTCTCTCTCTCTCTCTCTCTCTCTCTCTCTCTCTCTCTCTCTCTCTCTCTCTCTTTAAATTCAGTCCCTCCCTCCCTCGCCCCTCTCACGCACTCCAACCCTGTGCCAATCCAAACAGGGCCGCCTCTGACAGTTGGACTGGCAGTTGAGTGTTTATCTGGGAGAGAACCGGAGAAGGGTGGTAATGCCTTAATACTTACATGGCTCAACAGGAGGCTGGGGGGGGCACTTTGGTTGGCTTAAAGCAACAGCCCCGGCGCATTGAAAATGACAGAGGGAGACACGATAACTAAGGGTGGAATGTTTAAGTAGTTCTTTGAAATGTCAAAAATGGCCGTGCCGCCATACTTCAATAAAATGTAATGAGTGTGCAGAAATGGTCCGCGTGTGTGCCATCAGTGGAGTGTGTGTGTGTGTGTGTGTGTGTGTGTGTGTGTGTGTGTGTGTTTCAAGGCCTGGCTGGGATGTTTAGCCTTGTGGTCAGAAGACAAGGGAAGACTTAATTTGAAGGGAAACCTGCTTTCCATTTGGAGATATAGCGGCCTATAGTAGTTACTGTGTATGTTAACCCTTGGCGTGTTTGAAAAGCCCCTTCATTACTATAGGGGCTTTCATTGAAGTGTCCTTCAACAGCTAACTCTAGACGCACACACACACACACACACACACACACACACACACACACACACACACACACACACATATGATGCACACAAGTACACACACACACACACACACACACACACACACAAATACAGATGTACACACACACACACACACACACACACACACACACACACACACACACACACACATACCTCTTCCTGCCGGTCGTCCTTCTCGGTGAGCCAGGTGACGCTGGCCTGGGGAGAGCGAGGCATACACTCCAGGAAGGTGCTGTTGTTCTCCGTCCCGTAGACCACCCTCTGCTCCATCCCGTTCAGTTCCTCTCCTGGGAGGGGAGACACACACACACGAACACACACACACACACACACACACACACACACACACACACGCACGTACGCACACACAAACGATGATCACAACACGAACAAGCACGGGATATATCCTGTGTTATATATTATATATAATGGGTGGATTCGACACATCCAGAGAAACACCTTCCTTAAGGACTTAGGGCGGTGTCAAAGGTCACACGAGGGCCTTCCGTGACCCCTCCGTGCCGAGCACCTGTTTACTCTGTCCGTCTGTCTTTCTCCATCTGCTTTTTGGGTCTGGGTTTTATCAGTTTTTTCTTGCCTCTGCTCCCAGATTCTTTCGTCCTTCTTTCCCCTTCTCTCAGGTCATTTCCCATGACATACCCATCCCTGTATTGCGATCTCTCTGCTTGTTTTCCCCTTCCCTATTTATTTTCTTACTGCTTCTTTTAACCTGTTCATTACCCTCTCCTTCTCCCCTCTGCTTTCTGCTCTGCTCATTATGGAAGTAATAAATATCTGAGTCTATCGAGCAATGTATTGTTTTAGCCGTTCTAGTGATCCCTCTGTGTGTGTGTGCGTGTGTGTGTGTGTGTGTGTGTGTGTCTCTCTCTCTCTCTCTCTCCCTCTCTCTCTCTCTCTGTCTGTCTGTCTGTCTGTCTCTCTCTCTCTCTCTCTCTCTCTCACCCCATCACTAGGTCACTCTCCCTCCAAGCCCCTATTCTCCACCCTCACCTGCCATCTATCACCAACATGTCTCCTTGTCTTGGTTGTTAGGGTTCAGTGAAAACCCTCCATAAATACAAGCCAAATTCCACCGCTTTACCGCTTTGACAGGATGAAATATATCTCTAGGGTGGGAGGTTGATTGTGTTTGTGACTGTGTGTGTGTGTTTGTGTGCGTGTGTGTGTGTATCTTTGTGTGTGTCTGTGTAGAGCTGTCACTTTGTGTGTTGTGTGTGAAGGAATGTCAGCTCTTATTGTTATCTGTGTAGCATGATTGTGTATCCGGGAATGAATTGGTAAATAATAGGTGCGCTGTTTGTGTGTGTGTGTGTGTGTGTGTGTGTGTGTGTGTGCATGGCGTGTGTGTCGTGCATGTGTGTTTGTGAAACAGAGGGGGGGTGAGTGAATATGCTTGCAAGAGAGAGAGAGAGAGAGAGAGAGGGAGTGATTTACCCTCTGGCCAAGTTCATCTTGTGTTTTTGTTCAGTTATTCAGTGATTCTGTGGTTTGTGTATAAAACTTACATAGCGGGATCAAAGACAATCCTACAGCCCTCCTAAACGGTGACTGGGTAGCTCAGATTGATGCAAGTTTCCCCAGTGACGCAGACAAACTGATACACAAACAAGCATGAACATATACAACCCATGATATATCATCACACACACATGCATGCACCTGGAGCTCTTCAGCATCTAACACCATCCAAACACACATACACACACACACTCAAACACACACATACTGTATATTAAATGCCTCATCCAAACACAGTGTGGCTTTGGAGTGAGGAGAATGTACACAGTTTTGTGATAGAGGACTGGGCCTGGATGGCCTCCATTATCTCTAAATAGTTGTTTACAAACAGCACCGTCCTTATGCTGGTCACCGTTTACCCAACACACTGAATATCATCCCGCTTTAGAGACGGGTAGGGCTTATCTTCTCTACGCACCAACATAATATACACACAGATATAAACGCACCCTCACACACATACACACACACACAGACGCACGCACGCAGACGTGTGCACACATACACACACACACACACACACACACACACACACACACACATAGGACTGTGTGCACACACACAAACACACACACCCCTGAAACACACTTGTGCACACACACAACCACGCACACACACACACACACACACACACACACACACACACACACACTGACCCACACACCCACACAACCCAACTGGAGAATGCATACAAACACACACACACACACACACACACGCTCACACACACACACACACACACTCACCACTGAGGTTCTGGTCCACACACTGCAGCACGGGGTTGCCGTAGCGCACATCCTGCCGACGGAAGCGCCGCTTGCCGCTGGACAGGAAGCGCGTGCAGGAGACCCCGTCCCAGGCGCAGTAGGGGTCCCGGGCCAGGCAGCACTCGGCGCAGGCCTTCCCGTAGGTCTCACAGCGGTGCAGCTTCACCTGGGCCACGCCCAGCGGAGAGCCCACGTACAGCGCTTGCTGCGAGGGGGGGGGGGGCGGGGAGGAGAGACTGTTTACCACTGTTTACCAGGGTATAGCTCCGACCACAGCGGCCGATAGAAATGTCATGTTATGGTGTTTTTTTGTTGGGTGGGGTTTTGGTTGGGTGGGGTTTGGAGATAGTAGGGACAGGGATGAATGTTGTTTTCGGAGCAGGTAGGGGGATAGGATTCCTCAAGGAGGCCTACAGGTGGACTGTTGGACAACTCACCCTTTTGGCCGATATTTCCATGGAGGTGACCGGAGTTGGGACCTAAGATGATCAAGATGAGGATTCAAAATAAATGAGACTCTTCAAGACAAAACACTGATATCGATGAATTCAGAACACGTTTTGAAATCGTAAAAGAGGTATCAGGATTAAGATCCGCTTTTAAACACTGCTTTGTGGAACGTGATCATCAGTAGTAGAAGAACAGAATATGAGAACAACTAGGAAAAACATTTCACCTAACCGATCATGATCTACAACAAGATCGACTGAGGAGGACAGAGAAGTCGAAGGAGGAGGAGAGAAACAGAAGGGAGGGTTTCCAGGTGAGGACCCGGACTACCTTGAAGACCTGGAGCTCCTCCAGGGTGACCTCCTCGCTCTCCAGGCTGTTTCCGTTGCGCAGGGAGATGACCTTCAGCACCGTGCCGGTGTCTGGACCACACACACACACACACACACACAGGAAGACAACACACAATGAGGTCAGAGGTCAAGGGGAACTTTGAACTCACGCTGGAGTAACAGCTGTTTTACCCGATTGCTACACATTCAAATACACACACACACACACACACACACACACACACACACACACATAAACGCTATTGATATAGATGAAAGTCCAACTGGAAACAATCTCCATAAATGATCAAAGCACAATAACAAAATTGTCTGAGTCAAACATAAAAACATACACACACAATAAATCTGTAAAGAAATGAAAATTTTTTCCAATAACTTAGGAACCCACAGCGCCAAGAAAACAAATTACAACACAAATATGTGCACAAAACACACACGCACACACACACAGACACACACACACACACACACCGACCTGTGCCGATGAACATGACGTCGTACTGGCCGTCCTCGGCCTCCACGCGGTCCACTACGATCTGCGTCAGCTTGTAGGGCGTGTTGGCCCGGACCAGCGCGGGCCGGCGCTGGGCGGGGAACACGGGGCGCCACATCAGGGGGTGGCCCCGGGTGAACTGGAGCACGGCGTCCGGGAAGTCCTTGGTGCTGCTGAACTCCCTGCCCGGCTGGTTGGTGATCTTACTGGGACACTGAGGAGGGGGGAGGAGGAGGGAGGGTGGAGGAGGTTAGGGGACGGATGGAGGGGGAGGGGGGAGGAGGAGGAGGAGGTGGAGGAGGAGGAGGTGGAGGAGGAGAGGAGGAAGAGGTTGAGGAGACGATGGAGGTGGAGGAGGAGGAGAGGAGGTGATGGAGGGGGAGAGGAGGAGGAGGAGGAGGAGGAGGAGAGGAGGTGGAGGAGGAGAGGAGGAAGAGGTTAAGGAGACGGAGGGGGTGAGGGACGGATGGAGGTGGTGGAGGGGAGGGTGGTGGAGGAGGAGAGGAGGTGGAGGAAGAGAAGAGGAAGACGTGGAGGGAGGTGAAGCGATATTTGTGTTAACAAGAGAGGGAGAGAAAGAGAGTTGAAAAGGGAGGGGGAGATAATTATATTGTATGTATTTCTCATATTTTCCCTAATTATTGATTTGAGGTCATATATTATCCCATTCCTGGCATTCAAATGTTCCAAATCTATATATATTCATTAGAAGGTTTTTCCAGAGCTTTGGTTTGGGCATATTGTCCTCCATTTCCAGTACGCCGCTCTCTGTATTGTGCAGTCGCCAACTGAAACTGGTTCCAACCGTGCGTTTAATTACATTTTCCTTGCTGCTCTTTGAGCAGCAAAGTGGGAACCGGCTGAATCCAGACGATACTGCTGGTTAGAGTCACTTACTGGGAGCTACCTAGAGCCAAGCAATGACCGAGAGGGAGAGGAGGGACACCTGTCTGGCACGCACCCATCCACTCCCATTAAGGCACTGTGTGTGTGTGTGTGTGTGTGTGTGTGTGTGTGTGTGTGTGTGTGTGTGTGTGTGTGTGTGTGTGTGTGTGTGTGTGTGTGTGTGTGTGTGTGTGTGTGTGATTAGTATGTGTACACGATTAAGTGCAATGTGCTTAACCCCTATTGTATGCCGCAAAGGAAATAACAACAGTCACCAACAGCAGAGGAGGAAGTGTCTGAGTGTGTACGTGTGTGCGGGAGTACGTGTGTGTGCACTGCGTGCCTGTATTCTTGCAAGCGTGTCTGTGCGCGTGTGTGTGTGTGTGTGTGTGCGTGTGTGCTTGCATGCTTGCGTTTGTGTGTGCGCTGTGTGCCTGTATGTGCGTGTCTGTGCATGTGTGTGTTGGAGAGAGGATGACAGTTTGGGTCCGTCTAGAATCTCTCTCGCGCGCGCGCTTTAGTTCTGCTTTGACTCAGCTGGGCCCTTGAAGGGGAAATGGACTGAAGCAGCAAGCTGTGACCTCAAACAAAACGTTTTATAGTTGAACTATTACTATGTCTATTCCTGAATAGCAAACATGCTGTAGATCATACTCTCTGAGGATGAGAATGTCAAGTCGATGTTGAACACATTATTTCTCGGTTACGGTCCCCTTCATGTGTTAACACATAACACATACAAACACGTTGATTTATTGAACTATTTGGAAAGGTACTTATTTGCAATAAAAAACGTGTGTCAACCACCCTGTGAAAAAGACATGTTTTTGCACACACGTCGTCCCACTTTATCGTGAGACGAACATGTGAATACACAGTCTGAGGTGAAAAAGCGAAGCCAGGTTTAAATCTGAATTGATGTGAACAGAGTTCTGGGTCCACGGCACTTAGTTCTCAGTACATGATATTCACCATAACAAAGGAGGTCAGATAACAGCTAGCACCATCAGGCATCATCAAAGACGCTCTCTGACAGATTAAGCTGATCTCCAGATCAAGATACAACACTAAACCGTGATTAGACGCGGCACGATACAAAACACTGAAACAAGAGCAGATTTCTCATGTTTGTTTTATATATCGCCAAGAGAAATCAAGACAACATAACTTGGGTCTCCAAAGACACATATGTCATTCAATTCCAGTCTGCGACAGAAACCATGCACCAAAAACTTTAATGAAATGTCCCACTGGAA
>NC_140285.1:5335751-5338251 GCF_964030765.1 Micromesistius poutassou | reverse complement strand
CCACACGCACTACAATAAACTGAACTGTGCTATACTATGCTGTACTGCACTACACAAGACAAGGCAATACGACACGACACCCCACGACACCAAATTAGACTAGTCTAACGGTATTTATACTAGACATAAAGGCTTGCATGATCTAATTTCATCTCATCCGCATCAACAGTACACCTTCAACAACTCTCCGACGGCGTCTTACCGCACACACTCGTCCCACGCGTGTGTGTATGGCCCCCTCCCGGTCCCCGGACTCCATGGCCTTCTCCGTGAAGAAGAAGTAGACCTTGTCATCGTCCCGGTCGTCGCTCTCCGGGACCACGTGGGCCGCGATGAACCGGGGGTCTGGCAGGTAGAGAGACACAGGGAGGGAGAGAGAGAGAGAGAGAGAGAGAGAGAGAGAGAGAGAGAGAGAGAATGGAGAAAAAAAGAAGAGATCCACGATAAAATAATGAAAGAAAAAAAACACAATCCCATGACACATGACAACTAAAAATGACCATAAATGTGCTGGGAGAAAGTTCAGATTTACAACAATATTTATACTACACAACAATATTTATACTACACACTGCTACACACACACACACACACACACACACACGCACACACACACACACACACACACACACACGCGCACACACGCACGCACACACGCACGCACGCACGCACACACACACACACACACACACACACCACATCTCCCCTGAACCAGGCTCATATAAAGCAGACCAGCATGTGGCGTACCGTGCAGCAGCTTCTGGTCGGTCTCCGTCCTCATGGTGGAACGCCCCCCCATGCTGCGGAAGATCACCGAGTCCCTGCCCAGGAAGTCTGCTGTCAGGCCCGCGTACAGCTCCCCACCTGGGGCCCGCCGCGCCACACAGGGGCCACAGAGCGGCCGGGGATGGAGGAGGAGGGGGGGGAGAGAGAGGGAGGGAAGGGGAACAGTACAGACACGGAGGTTTAATGGTGACAGATATGGGAGATAAAGCAGAGATTTGGAACGGAATGGATGTATCAGTGCGGGAGACGTAATTAAAAGAGGGAGTAAAGATTGGCTGGTCTTTGTTTACCGTGTGGGCGGTCTAGTGGAGATGGAAGTGCACTCATGTACAGCATGCGTTTAATAGTATGTTAGTTGTAGTTTGCTAATTGTCCGTAGACATGTCAATGGACTGGTCCATTTTGGAGTTGTTGAATCAATTACAATCCTCAAGATCTGTTTGTTTAAAGTTCATATTTCATCATGGGTCAGTTTCTCATATGAATTGTGTGTGAGTCTAGGATGCTTTCTTTGATCCCCTCTAGTGATAAGCTACTCACAGTGATAACCGTGTTGATGATCCTAGGACTGGAAATAATACACTCAAAAACGCACACTTGCATGCACACACACACACACACACACAGTTGATATGTTCTATAGAAATCGTATGAGTGGTTTTGATTAAAAAGAAATTAGGCAAATACAAGTATAAGTGCAACCATCAATCAGCTCGACCTCAACACATTTCAACGCATGGTTTAACACGTCAACGTCTGGAAAAAAACATCTTGTGTGTGTGTGTGTGTGTGTTTATGTGTGTGGGTGCATGTTTGTATATGTGTGTGTGTGTGTGTGTGTGTGTGTGTGTGTGTGTGTGTGTGTGTTGTGTGTGTGTGTGTGTCTTATAGTAAAGAGAGGAGACCAAACTGGTGGGATTTGATCTAAGCCCACTCAGGAGTGAAATAGCCCTCATAGACATGAGAACTTAATCCCTGGAATTCCTCCAGATTGCTGTCTTTCTCTCTCACTCACTCACTCTCATGCTCTGTCTCCCAAACTCTCTCTCTCTCTCTCTCTCTCTCTCTCTCTCTCTCTCTCTCTCTCTCTCTCTCTCTCTCACACACACTCAGTTTCTCTCTCCTGACCTCTGTCTCTCTCTCCTGACCACTCTCTCTCTCTCTCTCTCTCTCTCTCTCTCTCTCTCTCTCTCTCCCTCTCTCTCTCTTTCTCTCTCTCTCCCCTTCTCGGTCCTCTCTCAAATCCATTATTTCCATCTCCTTGTGTCTCTCTCTGTGTGTGTAATCGTTCATGTTGACGTAAGACCTACAGAGCTTTTGGATTTTCCCTCTTTCAACGCCATGCAATGCATTATGGGAGTTAAAGGACAAGGAACTGACACGTGTTTTACAAACACACACACACACACACACACACACACACACACACACACACACACACACACACACACACACACACACACATACATATCAGTGTGCACTGAGAGAAAGCACACACAAGCACACATTTGATTCTCTCATATTCATCATAGCATTAGAAGTATAATATCAAAAAGTGATCAAATGGAGCCAACAGGAGTATCAGGGTCGTACCACTGAAGGTGCTGGCGAAGGGCAGGCTGGGGTCATGGGGAACCTTCCCCCGTCCATTCTCCACATTGGTAGGGTCCATGGTGAACACATGCTATGAGAGGAGAAGAGGAAGGAAACATAA
>NC_140285.1:5315751-5328251 GCF_964030765.1 Micromesistius poutassou | reverse complement strand
TCTGTTTTGGACCAAAGAGAGTTTTCACTTCTAGACACTGAGTTGCAGCTCATTGTACGAAAGGATTCAGGAATTCCCAATAGTATGAGTGGCTTTATGATCCTGCTGGGATTCAGTGCACCCTTTGACCTCATATTTTAGACAAACAATTGTTGTATTCACAGGATCTAATCAACACATGATTGGGGCACTCATGCATGGACCAATCCAAATGTATTTTACTTGCAAATCTATGTAAGCTCATTATTTCCTGATTCTTTCTAAGTCAAGGTTTTTACAATTGTCAAGGGGTACACTTCTGTTCACTGTGATTAACCATCCGTTCCTTTTAATTACCCTATTATCCCTGGTCCGGGGGACATGCTTTAAAAGACATTGATACACTAACTTCAATACGTTAAAAGGGCATCAATGCAGAGACTTAACACACATGTGCCAGGCAGCAAAAACACTTACTTACTACACGGTCAATACTTTACATTAGTATAACCATTTTAGATATTGTTACATTCACACTATTATTGATTACAAGATGTATAGATGGGTTCAATAGAATGAAGTGACAATTGACAATACAATATGAATAGAATCAACATCTTGATCAAGAATAAAAAAATAAAAAAATAAAAAAATGAACTCTGATACATGATAGCCGTTCAGATCGATGTCAGCTCGACTGAATCTGTTGTGTTGCAGACCCTGCAGAGCGGGACAATAGAGATCTGTGTTGTCTGCTGGACCATTTAAAGGATCAAGAATTAAGTGAGAAGGTTTACACCAAAGTAGGGAAACACATTCCTGCCTCACACCCAGGGATTGTTCCGCAACGTTGTGTGGTCTTTCTGAGGTTAAACTGCAAGATGGGAGGCACAAACCACCAGAAACAAGCCAGGGCCTCAAAGCTCATTTCTTCTCTCCGTGAGTGTCCGTCCTTTAATTAGTGTTTCAGGGAGGAACCGCATGTATCCAAGAACCATAGACCCAGTCCCCCACCGGGAACCCAGGGGCGTTGTAATTACTAGCAGCAGTTTGCCTGGGTCAGCACTGTGGGTCTGAGGACCAGGGGGGTGTAGAGGGCTGCTTGTCATCTCTGTCAACCGTTGGACTTAATCAATTAGGACATGTGGAGTCCTCATTTGAAACATGTTTTCATGAAGGTGTTAGGGAGGGATGGCTTGAAGTCATGGAGCTCTGGGATCATTTTTTTTGCTACGGCTCTGAGAGGCGTCGGGAAATGTGTCTTCAATCGAGTGGAGAAAAATGATACGCTCTGTCACCGCGTCCAAACGCTTGGATTAGCACCCTCACTGAAACTGAGTGATTTGTCTCATCTTGGCACATCACATCGCTGTTCATTTAGCTATTATAACCGGCACCTCATAACTTGGGAATGTTAAGCCAGAAATTCCTACAATTGTACGATAAGAATCACATATGCTGTGTCGTAGTGTCCAAAAAGACTCATTAAGTCCTGCAATTTTCACACAACAACTAGTCTGCTATAACATCTGCAGGGCCCTCAAAGACACATGAAGCCATCTGTTCACTGATGACTAAATTGAATTAGTTGTAGCGGTGGAGTCCACCAGAGCGTGGACCACGCTGGACCTAGCCTGACCATACCAAGGAGTGGAGGGTCAGGAATGTGGCGAGAAGCTTCCCACGTAAGACAGTGCTCAGTGGAGAGCCATCAAACAGCGACACACTCACAGAGATCCAGGCCTAACACACACACACACACACACACACACACACACACACACACACACACACACACACACACACACACACACACACACACACACACACAGACACACACACACACACATGTGGATACGCACACATGTGGATACGCTATGGAGAGCGTTTCGGAGCTGGATGGCCAAAGCGTGTAAGCCCCAGTTCAAGCGTTTGGTCTCAGCAGCTGCGTAATGGTCTCAGAGGTCGTCTTAAAGGCCTGCTGGTTACTGGATACCAGGGAGCCCCAGAGGAAACATGCACTGACCACGGGCCAGGGACAGAGATGGGTTTAAGGCCCGAGTGGAAAGTTTACAAAACTAGCCACACTATTATAATAAGCCACCCTCAACACTGAAGAAAAATGATTGGTTGTATTATCTCATGGTCATGCATGAGATGATTGCATTTTTGGGGGAATTTTTTGCATTTGGCTATTATATGTTGATTAACCATCATGCATTTGGATGGGTGAAGTGAGAGAGAGATCAGAAATAGGGAGGGGGAGAGAGAGAGAGAGAGAGAGATGGTGCTCAATAAAGAGAGGGGACCATCTTCTTCTCATTAAAGATTGCTTCACAAACAATGCAGACCACAATCCTAGTGACAGAGATGCTTTTGGCAGGTAGAATCTGTATTCTAAAGCAGCCAAGATCAATTTTTAACAGTTTTAGTTAGTGTTTTAAACAAAGTGAACGTCTTGCCTCTGGTTTGAGTGGGGTGGGGTCAGGAAGACCTGTGGTCCAGATAGTAATGATGGAGCCAGGCCCAGCCAGGAAAGATTAGCCTGTCAACATTGTCTGTCTCTCTCTCTCTCTCTCTCTCTCTCTCTCTCTCTCTCTCTCTCTCTCTCTCTCTCTCTCTCTCTCTCTCTCTCTCTCTCTCTCTCTCTCTTTCACTCTCTTTCATCCTCTCTCTCTCTCTCTCTCTCTCTCTCTCTCTCTCTCTCTCTCTCTCTCTCTCTCTCTCTCTCTCTCTCTCTCTCTCTCTCTCTCTCTCTCTCTCATTAAGTGTGTTTGTACATGTGTTCCTGTCTCTGTCTTGGCAGCACAGAGATCAGCACAGCCAGAGGACAGGGAGCAGAAGAGGCTTTTGACCAATACGTGTGTGCTTCTACACTTAGGGGTCGTGGAGGAATGCACTGCGATAGCTCCGTCACACACAAACATGTGCACACATGCACACAGTCATAAGCACACACAGACACACACACACACACACACACACACAAAGACACACACACACAAAAACACACACATACACGTAACCAGCCCCAAGGGCAACAGGGGAAGGAAATGCTCATAAAAATGACTGAAGATACAAGCATCTTACCCGCCACTACAAACACTATGAATAGATACAAACACACACATACACACACAACTCATATGTGCGCACGCACACACACACACACACACACACACACACATACAGACACACATACAATGACACAAATGTGCACAAACTAACGAATACCATATGGGCATTAAGACATTTCTTGTCATAAACACAACTTTTGGAAGAAGCTTTTTTTTAATCTGTTTTCTCTTTGTGTGCGTACAGTACATACTGCGGGATTCAGTGTGTTTGTTTACAAGTTCAAAATGTTAAATATCGCCATGTCAGCAAATTTATGTGTGTGTGTTTGTGTGTGTGTATGTGTGTGTGTGGGGTGTGTGTGTGTACATGCAATGCATGTGTTTAAGTATTTGTGTTGTCATAACTTGAGTACATGCGCGTGCGTGTGTGTGTGTTTGGCCATGTGTTTATGTGCGTATAAAGCAGTAATTGCAGTTGTTTTATGAAGTCTAGGAACCACAAAGCCACTGAGTGGCCTACTCCATCTTGGAGGGAGTTGCATGGTGTCTCGACACATCAAAGAGTCCTCGTCACAACACAGCCCCCAGCTTTTTCTTTCGTTCCTTTGTTATTTTTTCTTCATTCTTTCTTTATTGCTTATCGTTTTTTTCTCCTCATTTGCCTTATGTACTTTGCTTTTTTCAGTTCCATTTTCCAAACAAGCCCTTCAATTTTCTTTATTTATTTTGCTCCATTGACTATTTTCTTGTATTTTCCCGAGCCCAAATGAACATTCACTTCGTTAATGACTTTTCATAAGAGCTCCTTCTTTCTTGTTCTCCTCTTGCTCTCTGCTTCTCTGGCCGTTCAGGTGTTGCTGATCAAGGCCCAAGGAGTTAAGGTTTGAAGGCTATTCAGAAAGTTGTATTGTTTCGCTGCTTCCATGAAAGAACCACTTCAGCGAAGACCAATTCAAATTTTGATTAATTAAATGAAAAATTGCTCATAGAATAACTTTCAGTTATTGCATCAAAATGACTGCATCGGTTTCTGCATCGGTTTCGAGTTGAGACTGGGAGTTACATAAGACATCCATCTTCTTTCCTTTGAGTATTTCATTGCTCCTTCATCATCGTCCTCTGCCCTCATTTCATCTTTATCCTCCAACTTTCTGCCCTTGATGTATTCACTCAGCCTGTTCGCTGAATATAATAAGTTAAAGACAAAACTTTTGTTTCTTCTGTTATGAAAACTGAACTTTTTATAAACCTCCCAAAATGGATTAATCTGGAAAAGCCGGCCTCGCAGATGATGTGTGGTCGTGGAAAACACATGTCTCAGAAAAAAAATCACAACTGGGACAAGATCCAGCCCTCTGCAGGTGGCTGGTGGAGAAAAACCAAGAAGTTTAAGTTTTAATATGGATGAACTGCCTTTTCAAAATGCTGATGAAAACTCTCGTCCGGCCAGAAATGTGTTGAAACGAGACAGCGTGCTGGCCTGCTTGTTTTCCCCCTCTCTTCCTGGCGAGCCTCAGGCCTTAATTCCCCCTCCTCCCCCGGTCTTCATTAAGAGGAGGAGAACGGAGCCTCCCGTCTACATCTGGTCCCCTGCGACAGGGTGAGCTTCTCGCCGTTGTTTGTCTTAATGTATACAGGGGGGGGGATGCATAGGAAGCAGATCAGAGGCGACAGCGCCGCAGGGCAGGAAACTTCAGTCATGTGTTAAAAAGCGTGGCTGTGGTCTGATGAGGCTGGGTTCTAACGTTATCCCCAGTCTGCTGCACGTGCTGCAGGCCAGGAGGACGCCGTACCAATCAGGCCGGCTTGTGTTTAGCGTTAGTGTTGTTTTGTCTCTCTGGTCCGGGTGACTCTTTGGGGGAGACAGTTTTTTCCGGTAATTTCATTTGTCTTTTTTTGTTTTGGGGGGGAAATCTGCCTCGTGGCCCTCGAGGATGATTACACAGAGATTCAAAAGAGATTAACCAGAAGAATGTGACCGAACCTCTGGGACATCACAATCAACTGTGAAACACTGTTTTTGGGAAATTGGGTCTTTCTTGATGCGCAGACAATTCTTATGCCAATGCCTTCTAAACTAGGAAAAATCACATTGCCAATTGTTTTGGGGATGGAGTTGACGGGTTCAGTTTTAAAGGTTTGTTTGTTTAACGTTCCTTAAAAGATGAGTTCCTCAGAGCAATCAGTACAACAGAGAGCCAGGTATAGTTTACGTTCAAGGCACGCGATCAGGAAGATTGGTGAAGTAAAGCCACTTACCTGGGGTTCTTTACCCCTCTGGATGCAGTCATCCCTGTTGCCTGGCAATGGAGGCCAGTGGATCTGAGACAGGTGATAGAGAGAGAGAGAGAGAGAGAGAGAGAGAGAGAGAGAGAGAGAGAGAGAGAGAGAGAGAGAGAGAGAGAGAGAGAGAGAGAGAGAGAGAGAGAGGGGGGAGATAATGAATGACTTTGTTACTTTGAGACAGTGTTGATGAGATTCATAAATTGGAATGCAGGAGCTTCCTACTCTGTTTAACCATCTGCCTACTCTGCATGGATCTTGTTTATTTTTAAATTGTCTTGTGCCTAAGCTTCATTAAAAAACACCAGGAGCCAATGAGCTTGACGTAGCTGAGATGGGGACTAAATTACTTCAGAATAGTATAGCTCTTCCATTTGATTTTGTAAGCATATGCTGTCAAGGTTCATTAGGGTTGTCGTCTATTTGATGCTGATATTGGCTTTGGCTATGAATACAGTTTATTTGGTATACATTTGTCTGAATCAAATGCTCCAAAAGATTACTGAAAAAGTCCATCAACTGGCTGGATTCAACCAACTCTAGTCACAAGAATTATTTTTAAATTCTTACTTTATACATGTGTTATGGTTTTTCATTCACCCTCCCATCTACTTCATTATCTTTAAAGTGTTTGTATCTTGTATTGGAAGCCGTCACAAGCAATATTCTCTTTCAGGTATAGCTGTACATAATAACACCGTTCAACACCCTAGGCTACTGCCTCACTAGCGAGCAAGACAATTGTTAGCCTAGGGTGTTGGACGGTATAGCTGAAATGAAAGAAAGTATCTATCTTTCTCAAAGCAATCCAAAGTACAAATAAATGAGTATAAAAAAAAATGAGTACAAAGAGTACAAAAAAATGACCAAAATAAATCATTTTCTTTGTTGTTGTGTGTAAATAAAAATATAAATGCTCACAAAAAATAAATAAGAAAAATCAATGAATTCAATTGGAAACACATTTTGGAGTCATCAGGCAAGTGGATCATTTTACGAATACTATGTCTGATACATTATTGAAAAAACTCAAGAAAGTCTAATACTGAATGCTGCGTCATTGTGATCCCAATACAAAGTTAATCTTGCCTTTTGAGATGAGCCCAGGGTTTAGATATTACTTCCTGTCCTGTCCTGTGATTTCCCGAACATGAACTCCTGAAAGCTATTGGCTGCAATTCCAGATTTCCCAGAGAAAATCGGAATAGTCTACCAAACGTTTCCAAAGAAAAAGAAAAATTGTAGTTTACTCAGACAGAGACATAAAGTCATGGATTCCACAAATCCAACAGAAAACATCTGGATCTCACAAACCTCTTATCGTGGTCAACACAGTTCTCACAGAACACGTCCAACAATAGTTGACTAGGAACAAATACCCTCGTTATTTGTTTTAATGGGAAAACAACAGTCCTATCCTCCTTATTTGCCCCATAACATGCACAAAGATATCGTCTTTTGATGACAGAAGCTGCGTTGGTCTTACTGGCTGTTTGGTTTTTGGTCAATCGTGTAATATGGTACTTCAGTGTGTTGCTGTCTAGGGTTTATCTGAGACAATGCGTCTTTGTCGAGCCGGCCGGAAGAAGGACTTCTATTTGGCGGCTGAACTCAACCCAGAGGGAATGAATGCGACGGAGGCGACTTGCATTTTTTTGTGTGTGTGTGCGTGTGTTTGTGGCTATTCTATTGTCTAGCTTTTGCAATAGTATATTTCTTTATTTTTTATGTGTGTGTGTTTCTGTTTGTGTGTTTCTGTATGTGTGTGTGTGTGTGTGTGTGTGTGTGTGTGTGTGTTTCTGTTATGAAATGGACAAAAAAGGAGATTGGCCAAACGATAGTAAACCAGAGCAAGGAACGTGATCTGCCCTGTGGAAACCTTCGCTCCTATTATCCCAACACACACACACATGCACACAAACACACACACACACATGCACACATAAATGCTGTTCTTTTTCTATACCAAACTAGAATACTGTACATGTTATAAACAGATTGATTCAACCATGCCATAAATCACCCATTACCAAAGACTGGGAGAGACTGATCCTAAAACACACCTGCACCTTTCACATGAAGCCACATGACGCTCTCGTATGGAGATCACAGACATCATCATTCAAACCCTTGACTGGGCCTTGTACATTCACTTTGAAAAGTTAACTTTTCCTTCTCACTGAATATCTGGATAATGTGTTTGTTTTAAGGGAGTGATATACAGGGTACTGTGAGTGCTAAAAAGCTGTGGTTTGAGATTTCAAATACAGGGTCTGTTTCAGTGCATGTTCTTTATTTTTTATGCTGCTTAACATACTCATAAACCTAGTATAATAATTACCATGAGGAGAAGAGCCTGCTTGAGTATGACGTCAAGGCACTGAGGTTATCATGCGTGCCTCATTTTGAAGGAGAGATGCCAAACAAAAGAAGATGACAAGCAGACACTAAAAACATGAAGGCAGTTTTGTTTCAGCTTTTGCCAAAACATTCTCAAAACTTAAATGTTGATCATATTTAAACTGCAAGGCCTATAGTTAATCTCCCAAGGTAGGTGGCCCTGACTTCATCCTGTGTTACCTGAAACACAAAGTTATACCCTGGCCTTTACCTGGAGTGTTAAAAGGAAAAATTGAGCAAAACACAGTGAATCAGCGAACAATCTACCATTTGTTGCACGCTTTGACTTAAGCCAGTTGACTCCACATCAGGGCATACCCCCAAATTACCCCCCAAAAAACGGGCTCTCAATGAATTAAAACCCTAGCACGCTGTTGTGGTCTCATGGTTCACTCGCATAATGCGTCGTTTGAAACGGTCCTTTCTAAAAACCTGGCACCGACTCGCCCTCGGTTAGTAAATCATCAGGAGCAGCGGGGCGAGTTGGACACGGCTCAGTGGAGCTGATACTCCGCGGAAGCCGGCCCACTCTTAAAACCCAGTCCTCAGTCCCTTGGACGCGAGTACGGTTACATGGAGTGTGATGAAAGAGATGCAGTCATCACATATGGCCTTCTCAATGCCACATTGTTCACTGTGGATAACTGTTTCTGATAGCGTTGACGCTACAGTGATTCATATAGGCATGCCACGTGAGGTTTTAAGGGAAGCACCCTCTGTTAATAATAATTACAAGCGGTTTCAATTACAAACAGACCTGCATGCAAACTGCAATACAAAAAGTAAAACATTTCAGACGGTATGGATTGAAAACATCTACAGTGATTATCTCAACCACTAACAACTATTAAATCATCTTGTTTTGGTATGATTACATAAATATAATAATTTGTGCGCTGTATCCCCAGAGCCAAATTGATGACCTTAGACCTGAGCAATATTACGCTTTAGCTCAAAAAGCCCTCTGAAGTCGGGTTCAAAACCCAACCGTAGGAACGACCCAACTGAGCCAACATGGTGGGGTGCGGGCGGGCGTTGAAGGACAGAATCTCTGATTGGCTCCAGCGGTGTCTGTAGGCCAAGGAAAACAACGCTGACTGATCCCAACGCTAAACGTATGGAGCACGCACAGCCCCGATCATAATTTGTTTACATTGCGCTACACTTTTCACCGGGGGACAAAGTCAAATATTTACATCACAATGTGAAGCATTTCCACGCGCTATAGCATTATTTATTGTTCTTTTATTCCACTCGGCTAGCGGCAAATGCTCTTTCGCTACACCAGTCAAGTCCATTCAATAGACAGACACACAGCTGGTGTGATGCTACATAAACCATAATTTGACTCCCCCCCCCACCCCCCCTCTCACCCGCATCCAACATACTCTAAATCGATGCTTTAACACAGAGCCGCATAAGGATCCGTTTAGAAGACGACGTGTTGTGTAACTGGCTGTGAGGCACCAAGGCTTTTACACCCGATTAAATTCCCTCCACCGAGGTGGGCTGTGGCAGCAGCTGGCACAGGGGGCGCTGTGGTTTGGACCGTCCATTGGCACGTCCATGCCATACAGGGGTTTTGGAAATGCGTTTGGACCTCTCCTGTTCTATTAAGTGTCCTTCAGTACGCAATGGAGCAAGTCACACCGGAGCCCACGACCAATCGCACGGCGGCACCAGAGGTTTGTCTGCGTCGATTTTGTGGCGCCGGCGTTCCCACTGGCGGGTCGACCGACTGCTTCAGCCCGCTGCCTTCACTGGCACCGTGGGATAATACAGATAATAATAATCCTAATTCGAATAATAGCAACCGTGGCAGAAGTCGTTCGTCTCGGATATTCTTTTATTCTTTTTAAAGTTTGTGGTGGGGAATACGAGAACGTGATGTGTTCGCGTTTCGAGAGAGGTGGTGTGGGGGAGGACTCAGAGACGTTGGTTCTCGTTCTTCTGAGAAGTGGAAAACATGGGTCTGTGAGGGTCTCTGAGGGTCTCCGAGGGTCTCTTTGGTTCCCCCGCGTAATGTATAGATCTGGCCCTGGGTTGGGGAGACGGGCAAACCACACAAGTCTTTGACACTACTTCATGCCTCTCCGTTTCATGTTTACTGTTCAGGCAGAAAGAGGATCTGCTTTGTTTTTTTAAAGCAGACTATATGTGGGGCGAAGGCGAATGTAGGGAATCCTATACGTCCGTGGGTATTGTTTTAACATTGAAGTTTTGTGTGTGCGTATGTAGTGTGTACTGATTACTGGCACGCCATTGGGTCTGTGGGTGAGTGTTCAATAAATCAGGTAGAGACAGGAGTCCTATAAACTACAGATGGCTGCACGTATATATCACCTAATCTTGATGGAATAATATGAATTAAATTACAGACAGCTCTGTAGATCCACATGTTTGTAGTGTAAGTATGAATGTGTGTGTGTTTGTGTGTGTGTGTGTGTATGTGTATGTGTGTGTGTGTGTGTGTGTGTGTGTGTGGGTGTGTGTGCTTGTACGTGTATGTGTTTGACCGTGTATTGTGTGAGTGTCTGGGTGTCTGCCTGTATAGAAAGAGAGATAGAGACAGTGATAAGGTGGGTCTGTGTGTGTGTGTGTGTGTGTGTGTGCGTGCATACGTGCGTGCGTGCGTGCGTGCGTGCGTGTGTGTGTGTGTGTGTGCATGTGTATGTATGTTGGGGAGGTCAGGACCTTAGCGAGTATTGTGTGCAATGAACATACGAGAGTAGCAGACTTCAGAGGGGGGTTGAGGCAGACATGGAGGGAAATTAAACAATGGATAAACATCTTGGCTCTGGTTTACTTCAGTCTCCTTCCACAGACGTTTAGCATAACCTTGAACCCATACATGCAAAGCAAAACACAAATGTAAACACACACACAAACAATCTCTAATGCATGCCTCTACCCAGTCACATTACCACATGTATACCTGCATGCATGCACAACTACATACAAACACGTGTGCTCATGCCAACAAACAAAAGAGACTCATACACTCAAGTACACAAACACATAAACACCCATTATTTACCACTCTTTGAATATTTTAGGAGTACTTATAAGGATAAAAAAGATAATAATAAGATAATAAAAAAACATTAAAATAATTCTACTTTTTAAATATTATTATAATTTGAATATTATTATGATTAGAAAGAAAACAAAGAATTTGAGAGAGTATTCAGTGGAAACTGAAATACAATAAGGGTTCCAGGATAGCTGTGTGCAGGGAGCATGGCTAATGCTTTTCTCCTCGACATGCAAAGCCGACGTGAGTGACGTGAAGCTCTGTTTTAATTTAGCGACCGCTCCCTGCTCCGCAGCACATACTTCTGCAGTCCAGACCATTCCTAACCTCAGAAAATAAATCTCAAAAAGATAAAAAAAAAACTTCCTAGCTCAAACAAAAGCTCACATCTGCGTAAACCACTCTGAAATGCATAGGATTAAGGAGGAATTCCAGGGTACAATTAGATTCACATGCGATAGCTTTCATATATTTCTGTGCTTTATGTTGCTTGTTATCTATAATCTTCCAATGAGCTCTCCTTGTCTGGTTAGGACTTTGCAGACTTGTGGCACAAAGCCATGTGTGAGCTGTACTGCTTTATAATTGACCTCCGAGTATGCTGCTAGTGGAACGTAACGCGATACATCACCTGTACACCGTGTACACTGGAGCCCCCTGTTCTGACCTGCTACATGGATGGGCTTCGGTTCCTACATATGACTGCCAGGACCTGAACTGACTGAACCTGAATTTTTAAATTAGGTTTGTTTTTTATTAAAAAGACAAGGATATCCTTACTGCCGGTGATTAGCATGTAAACTTAGACTAATGCATGCAAATTTGTGTCCCCAAATGTAACTTGCTGCTACCCTTTTATTGCTTTGTTTTTCTTGCTCTCTCTGCGTCTCTCTTCTCTCTCTCCTTCCCCTCTTTCTCCCTTTTCTCCCCAGTCGCTGCCCCTCTCTCTCTCTCTCTCTCTCTTACTCCCTCTCTCCCCCCACCATCAATCAACCGCAGGATGTTTAATGACTGTGGACCCGTGTCAGCGGTATTATCCATAAAGGATTGGACTTCTTGGCACCGGCCATAATTCATCTCTCATGTCTCTCCTCATTCAGTGTTACCCCTGACCCTCTGAAGTGTAATGGATGAATTATATATAATTCATACTTCTGCATAGATAGCAGGTACCTCATGGGTCTCTAGGTCACCAGCGTAGCCCATGACTTCGCCGCGGTATGCTACAGGTAAAAATCATCAAAAATGTCTCCAAAATCATCAAAATCATAACGACACATCGCAGTGAAGAACAGCTTCAATTACGGGATCCTCACGTAATAAAGGTTGCCAGATGTCACGGAATGAGCGACTTTGGGTGTCTCTTTGGCGAACGAAATAGAAGCACCCACTCAAGCACCCATCTCCTATGGAGGGTGAACCACCCTTAACTCCTACAGATGGGAAGGTGGAGGGGGTTGTGCTTGGGCGTCCGTCACGCCGATAGACGTGGAGATTAGAGGCTGACGGGCACATGTGGAAATGAGAACCAACGGCCAGGTTGATTTACAAGGGGTGGTGTGGGGGATTGTGGGAGTTGCGGTTCCTGCAGGTGTTCCAGTGCTAGGGAGGGCGTGCCACTGCCCCTACCCTGACAACGAAGGATACATGTGGGGCTCGTGCTTCACGCTGGATTGCCGGCGGGCTGGGCAACACCGAGGGAACTCAATAAAGAACAGGTCTGGCAC
>NC_140285.1:5303251-5310751 GCF_964030765.1 Micromesistius poutassou | reverse complement strand
TATTGTAATGAGAGAGAGAGAGATTTAAAAGTTTCTTCAAGTAGCAGTAAATAATAATGAGTAAACGATAAACATTGCAAGTCGAAAAAAAGCAGAAAACTGATTTACGTAAACCAATCAAATCAAATGAGAAGCTTGCTGTACCGAAGCCCATCATCAGCACAGGCCTACCAGTAGTACCATGAGCACTCCTGTAGCACCTAACACCCAGTGAACCTTTTTGCTCTGACCTGATCCTTACCATACAGCTGCTATACAGCTGTTTCACCAGCACCCCGATCTCCACACACTAAAACAATAAGAGCACACATCCGCTGAACATAGATTACCCTGAATCTGTTTGGCCAGACTTTCAAAGTGTCCGTGGCAGTAGAAAAAATACTGCAAATATACTGCAAAAATACTCTAATTCAGGCATCCAATGCAACTCTCCTAAAAACAACCCTCTTACACACTTAATGTATGTTGTACGTCCTGGCACTTAATGTACACAATTATTGTATGTTGTACGTCCTGTGACTTAAGGTACACACTTATTGTGTGTTTTACGTCCTGGCACTTCATGTACACACTTATTGTATGTTATACGTCCTGGCACTTAAAAATAGTATTTAGCATTGTGTAGCGTCTTATCCTAGCTATCTCGTTGTATACGGGAAATGGGTGAACCTAGCAATTGTAAGTGCTTAGCACTTACAAACTTAGTTTCTATGAATATCTTTACTGTACCGACGGCGATATATTGTTGTTTCTGACAAATGTACTTATTGTAAGTCACTTTGGATACAAGTGTCTGCTTAGTCCCCTAAATGTAAAATGTAAATAGAAGGAAACTATAGTGCAGGCTGAGATCCATCACACAAGCAATAAACACCTGACATTACATTATCTAAGAATAGACCTTCACAAATGCGGCGATAACCTATATCACTCTCCACCTCACAAGCACAAAAGATCCCAGAGGCAGGAAGCGAGACATCACACACACCACCCCCGCCCACACACACACACACACACACATACACACACACACACACACACACACACACACACAGGTTTACATTGAAGGAAAGGGAGAGCCCTAGAGAGAGTCTATCTGGAGGGCAACTCTGTTCCCAGGGTTTATCGCTCTCTGTATTCAGCGTGAGCTAAAAGCGTCTAAGCGTGTGTTTAACATGTTTCTGACGGCTCTGTAGACTCTCTCAGCAGAGGACACGGATGACACACCGTACTTAAGCAGAGAGTGAGGGATGATTTCAGTGACACCCGTTTGTGTGTGCGTGTGTATGTGGGGGGGGGGGAGATTGAGAGGGAGTGTGTGAGGATGTGTGTGTGTATGTGTCTTAGAGAGAGGAAGAGTGTCTGTGTGTGCAATTGTGTGTGGGGTGGCGGGGGGGTGGGTTAACACACCAGGGGCGTCAGGCGCCACCTCAGTGTTTGGACAATAAGGATAATGGACAGTAGAAAGTGTGTGTGTGTGTGTGTGCACGCGTGCATGCCTGTGTGCATGCAAGCGCACACGTGTGTGAGTGTGCATATCTATCTATCTATCTACTATGGTGGGTGGTTAGAGTTAATCACAGGGGTGAATCAGCACATTCCTGCTTGATTTCACTCTCTCTCTATTTCTCTCTCTCTCTGTCTGGCTTTCTTCCCTGTCTCTCTTCCCCTCGTGCTTCCTCTCTATCTTTACGTATTTCTGTCTGTTGTGTTAAACCTGAACTCATAAATCAGAAGCACTTCAAACCGGCCACAAGAATGCTAACAAAAATGATCACACACACACACACACACACACAGGCACACCCACACACACACACACGCTTGTGCTCGCAGACACATATGAAACAGATGAAAGGTGATTCTGCAGGATCCATCTGCAGCTTGTTAGTGTTTTGGCCTTTTACCGCCCGGCCGGGCAACGCACACCCCCGTCTTGCCCCTCTCCCACCACCCACCTCTCCTACTGCTCCTGTCTGTCAATCTCAACCTCTCACCAGCCATCTAGCCATCCTCGCCCTCTCTCTCTCTCTCCCGATCTCTCTGTCTCTCTTGCTCTCCCTCGCGCTCTCTCCCGATCTCTCTGTCTCACTCTCTCTCTCTCTCTCTCTTCTGATCTCCCTCTCCATCTCTCCATCTCTCTCTTTATTATTGTTGTCATTATGAATTCATTAGGCATGCCTACCTTTCTAGCCCTCTCTCTCTCTCTCTCTCTCTCTCTCTCTCTCTCTCTCCCTCTCTCTATACATCCCTGTTACCCTTTCCCTTCACTCTATCTCCCTCTCTGACTCTTTTTCATTTCTCATTTCTTGTGTCCACCAGCTTTCTTCTGAAGTAGCTTCCAACTGTTTTTCATTGGATCTTACATAATATTGTTTTGTGTATTTGCCACCTGCTGTTAACAAGGCAAATAACAATGCTATGTAAAAGCTAATCGCGTGGAATAATTGAAAGGTACATTGAAGAAGTGCAAGAGAGTTGGAGACGATGTTGTGGAATATACTTTATTAGAGTTGTAAACACTAGCTCTATTACTTTATTTGCTTTATTTCATGGCCTTTAGTCGACTCTGGAATCTGTTCCTGCATTCCCCTTTGGGAAATACTCCAATTACTCTTTGTATGATGTTCCCAACACAAGGTATAGTGCATCACTTATATTCCATAACCTTTTTCTATGTATCTGAGATGCAAACGTTGATTTGGCTTTCACGTTGATCTATCTAACTTGCTCACTATCAATCACTATCCCCCTCTGTCTCCCTGTCTCTCTCTCCCTCCATCTCCCCCTCGCTCTCTCGCCCTCTGTCTCACCCTCTCTCACACTGTCTCTCTCTGTCTTTGCCTGCCAACATGTTCTGTCTCTCTCACTCATTCCTGTCTCATTAACCCCTGGCTTCCCTCCATCTCTCAGATTACCTGCCGTGTGTCCCCCCCTCCGTCCGTCTATCCGTCCGCCCCCCCCCAACATCTGCCTCTCACGTGGCTGCTGCTGTTCCTCTGGAGGCAGCTGGGAGTGATGGAGGGCTGGGGCGGTGTGGGTGGAGGGGATATCTCTGTCTCTGCTGCAAGGGCCAACTGTGGCCGTGCCAAATCAAAAAAGCGACAGACAAAACAGCATCTGGTTCCACTGTGTGTGTCTGCGTGTGTCTATGGGTGTGTGTGTGTGTGTGTATGTGTTGAACCCGTGCCATCATTGTCACATGTCACGCACAGAAGCTCCTGAGATGTTAACGATCATTTGTTTTTTTACGTGAGGGTATCGCTTTCCCTCGTGTTTCGTTTTTTCTGCAAAGGTGATGTTTTGTGAGTTTAACATGGCCCTTGCTGTAATGTATCAGTAAGAAAGTATAATACAAATTAATCCTTATTTTTTAAATAACATTAAAGTTGAAAAAATAACAATACAAAGTATCCAAATACAAATAAAAAGGATTGACACTCTTAGCTATAAAAGTAAAAATTACTAAGAATATGATTAAATACACGCCAGGCACCTGGTCACTATCATTGTTTGCATAGAAGGTAATACACCAATTATACTGTCACAACAAGCCAAGTGTTTCATTACCCCCCCAGCTAAGGGAGAGAGAAAGAAGAGAGAGAATGCCAAAAAAGAACATTGAGGAGAACAGAGATACAGTGATAGAGATGGAGAGTATAGTAGAACTAAATCTATAGCTAATCCTAACATCCCAAATGTACAAATTGACCCCAGGCTCTGTGTATTTGTCCTGAATTGGCACACACTCACAAACACAGCCGCACACACACACACACACACACGATTGCATTGTTAATGCAATCTCACTCAGAGATGAAGACATCTGAAGACTATTAGACCCCTGAGACACACCACACATACCAGAAACACCCACATGCACGCAACTGCACACACACACACACACACACACACATATTTGTCCTTTTGAATGAACAATTTTTAACTGACTTATAGGTTGTGCTTCACATGAAAAGAATGCGGTTTGTAGTCCAATATTCCAGTTATCTTTATCTCTTTCTCTCTTTCTCTCTCTCTCTCTCTCTCACACACACACACACACACACACACACACACACACACACACACACACACACAAAGACACGCCACACTCATTAACTTCAATTTGGGCCTCTGCAAGAGATCATTAGTTAGCTGCTTCATGTTGCAGAGGAGCAGGAATGTGCCGAATCTCGTTCGCAATTAAAAGGAATAATTGAGTCCAGAATCCTTCCCGGCCTCCTCCTCATCCTTCCATCTCCTCCCCTCCCTGTGGCTCCCCTATCCCCTTTACTGTCCCGTCCTCGCTGCCAGGAGGTGACTCAGAGGAGCGGTACGGAAAAGCACCATCAGCCGCTGGAGCCTCCACTCCATAATCCATATTAAGTTTCAGTCAGCTCTTCAGTATGGACCAGAGGGCAGCCCTCTTTCTTTCTGTCTCCAGAGGAAGAGGAGGAGGATGAAGATGACGCGCCGTGACAGGGCGTTTTGCTGAGAGGCGATACCCAAGACGAGGACGAGGAGAGAGACACACCCACACTGCCCATGGGGAGTGTGCCAAAACACTGCCAAAATAGGCCGACATTTCTCAAAGGAATAGTGTTGTCAAGCTGAAGATCTATAGTCTGAAGAAAAATGGTTGTAGTGACATGCTTAAATGTATTGGTATAAGGTAACACCCTTACGATAAATCATGCTGATGAAGGTGATTAACAAGCACACACACACACACGCCTGCGGTGAGCAAGCAGTCCCTCCTCCAACCTGCTCCTGTTCTTCACTCTGAAGAGAGGTTGTAACTTCCGAGCTTGAAACACACCTACTTCAGGCTTATTTTGAGACGCACACGCACACAAGAACTCACACAGGCATGTGAGCATGTGACACACACAGCCACACACGTACCACATGTAGGTAAACGTATCTATGCGCATGTGTGTGTGTGTGTGTTTCCCTCAGCTGCTGCTTGTAATAAATGTGTCACTCCTCAGCATGGAGGCTGTTTCATTCGGATCTTCTTGTCGGCGGCTCGCTCGTGGAACAAATTGACTTGGATCAAGGGAGGATTGTCCACGATGGCACACTCCAGTTTGTCCATGTATGTATGCGATGTCTCCCCCCCCCCCCCCTTCCCCGCCCCTCCCCTGCCTCTAACCTGCCCCTACCTGCCCTGAAGAGAGTTCCCATCACACCCGACCTTTCCCTCAATCACATGTTATTGGTCCAGAGCCAATAGGACACTGAAGAGACACGAGAAGACATAAAGACCCAAGGAGGACTTTCTCTCAGTGCACACTGATATGTGTGTGTGTGTGTGTGTGTGTGTGTGTGTGTGTGTGTGTGTGTGTGTGTGTGTGTGTGTGGCTGTGTGTGTGTGGTCGTGTGTGTGTGTGGCAGTGTGTATGGCAGTATGTGTGTATGTGTGCCTAAGAGAGTGTATTTATGTGTATATTCGTGTGCGGGTGAGAGAGATCAATTGTGTGTTGTTGTATTGGGTATGTGTGAGGGTGTTTGTGTGTTTGTGTTGGACTGCACATTGCTCCATTTCTCACAAGTTTACATGCTATTCTTTATTTATTTCTCTCCCTTTCTCCCTCGCTTTCCCTCCTTTCATGTCTCTGGTGAATACCAGAAAAACAACAAAAGCTGGAATAAGGATGTTTACCTTACTGAGAGGAGAGAATGAGGAGAGTGGGTGAGGAGGGAGGAAAGAGGGGAAGAGGTTCCCATGGTAGAACAGAAGGGCTTTGGAACCCGCGTTCCTTCATCTTTCATATAACCCTGGCACGGCAGCGCACCGACCCTACTCTCAACAATGCAATCTTGTATTTGCCTGGCTTTCAACTCTCGAACCCCCAAACACACACAAGAAATACGTACCAAAAAAGATACGGACGATGGAGACAATGGAGAACAGAAGTAAAGTAGCTCAAACCACGGCGACACAAGACAATGGGTCATTAGAAAAACACATAAATACCCACTAGAATAGATCAGAGTAATATATATATATAATATATTAAATAAAAGCGTCAGAGCACAATTATTAAGTCATTAGAAACCCATACAAAGACGAGTAGAGTTACAAATAGAAAAATAATACAATCTAATCAAATAGGATTTCAGAAGGGCTGTTGAACAGTCAGTGGGGGTGGGAGAGGGGTGGTTGGTGTATCTGCGGGGCAGGGCCCGGAGTACAGAGTTTAGATAAATAGTTGAACACGGCCCGGGGCCCCCCCTATAGTGAGGGGCCACTGCTGTGATTTGTACGTACTGTTCATGTTAAAACAACGCCATCTTTGTGGAACCCTGGGCCGGTTCTGGTTTCTTGCACACACACACACACACACACACACACACACACACACACACACACACACCACACACAGCCCCCCCCCCACCCACCCACACACATACACAGGCTCACACACACACACACACACACACACACACACACACACACACACACACAGAGGCACACATACATACATACACATATGCCAGGCCACACACACACACACACATAAGAAGTCCCATTAATAATGCACATAATCAAACAAATGTAAACAACTACCCTAGGTTGATTTTGGCTTTGTGCACACATTCACACATCCGCATATTCACATCAACGCTCACACACACACACACACGCATACAAATCCCCACTTGTAACAATACAAACACATTTACATACATGTTAGGGCTAACATCGCAAAGACTTGACCGAGACAAGAGGAAAGGACCACAGGATACTCCCATTATACCCACAAACACACACTATACAAACACACTCGAATACACAAAGCAGCTCTCTGTCTGGTCCTCACACATACTCACACACAAAATCACACATACAAACACACTCTCAGACACACACACAGACACACACACACACACACACACACACGGCGAATGCCTCTCATACCGTAGAGCAGTAATCTAGATGGCAGTTGGTCAAAGACGCATTGTGTTGAGGCCCCGGAACACTCAACCATGGCTTCTCAAATAAACCACACGTCTTTCACCCTCCAGGTTATACCCTGTCCACCCTCTCTTTTATCTATGTATGTATCAGGATTTCAGTCATCCAACTCCCCCTCTCTCTCCCTCTGTCTCTCTGTTGCTCTCTCTATTTTTTTCCTCGTCTTTCATGTTTGCGTCCATGATTCTCTCCTCCCATGGCCTTCTGGCTCTCCTTCCGTTTGCTTTGAGTCTTTTTTTTCCAAAAGGTCCTATTCACTCATCCCTCTGTCGCTCTCTTCTCTTTCATCCATCCTTCGCTCTTGCTCTCCTCCTCGGTCTCTCTTCTGCCCTTTTATCCTCCCTTCATTGGTATGTGTCCCTCTGTCCTTTCCTTCTCTCTCTCTCTCTCTCTCTCTCTCTCTCTCTCTCTCTCTCTCTCTCTCTCTCTCTCTCTCTCTCTCCATCTCCCTCCATTCATTCCCTCTGGCTCTCCCTCGCTCGGTTTACTCTGCCCATTTCTGACGTTTGACATCTGCT
>NC_140285.1:5295751-5298251 GCF_964030765.1 Micromesistius poutassou | reverse complement strand
CGTTAAATAAGTTGCATTGGGTCGAGTTGTGAAACTGAACGACATTTATGAGCTTTTTTTTGGAGTGATCTGATTTATTTTTATGGCTGGGGTTTTCAAGCGATCGGACTGGCTGTTTTTTTCGAGAGAGACCTGATTGGCTGGGGATTTCTGATTAACTGGGGATTTCGAGCAATCTGATTGGCTGGGGTTTTCGAGCTACCTGAATGTTTGTGGTTATTGAGCAATCGGACTGGCTGGGGTTTTCAAGCAATCTGATTTACTTGGGTTTTCGATGCAATTTGATTGAATGGGGTTCTTGAGCGATCTAATTGACTAGGGCTTTTGAGCAAACTTATTTGCTGGGGTTTTCAAGCGATCGGACTGGCTGGGGTTTTCACATGTTTGGAGCTTCAAACATACTCAAAAGAGTAAGCCTTATCCTTCCTTTCTCAAAATTGTAATTGGCTTGTTAGTCAAAGAATAATTTTGTAGGGAGCTTTGTAGGGAGCTTTTGAGTATATTGGTTTGGTGAGATTATGTGATTCTACTGTATTCCTTCTTTTTTTTAATTCCTGGAAACTGTTGTAATTCTTTGTGTGGATAGGGATTAACATATTTCTAAGGTTATTCTCCATGGTTTCAAGCCACGCCATCTAACCGACTCTTTGCTTGGGGGCTGTAGATGCTTGTTTCAAGGCTTTATTTTTGTTTGACCTCCATTACACCAAGCAGTGCTCCCCACCTGGGAGTTTCTCCAGCATGCAGTGTTTCTTAACGGTATAATAATGATGTTGTGCTAAAATGGGTTTGGGATTGTGGGGCTTAAGAAGCTGTTATATGAACTGGTGTTTTTATCAACAGCCTCTCTAATTAGCACCAGGGATGTTCATGTGTGTTCATGAAAAGGAGCTTTAAAAATGATTTTGTCTGTTGTGTGTGTGTGGTGGTACATTTGTATTGTTTTTGTGATGATTTGAAAAACATGCACAGTAGGATTTTGAGCTGAGATAGAGAGAGATGGGGGGAAAGGGAGAGAGAGAGAGTGTGTGTGTGTGTGTGGGTGTGTGTGTGTGAGAGAGAGAGAGAGAGAGAGAGAGAGAGAGAGAGAGAGAGAAAGTACATACAGAGTAGGATTTTGAGCTGTGAATTTTTTTTTTTCGCCACTCCACTGGCATCTGCTGAGTCAATCAAAACTCAAATATATTTGCAAATAACTAACAAATAAATAAATGGCATTACGGTCGCAATCAACAACGCATCCCACCGTTGATGTTTCTCTTTTAGTGTAGCCTCTATCTCCAAACTATGTATGCTTGTTTTCACCCTCCCTCTCCCTTGTCTCTCTCTGCTCCCGTCTCGCTGACCTTGTTCCTCCTCCTCCTCCTCCTCCTCGCTGCGCACCACATCCCACACCGCGCTAGCGCTCGGGAAGGTTTAATTAAGCCGAGGACGGCTCATCTCAACACCTCCCTCCCCAGACTCCCATTCATCGGCCCGCGTGGAAACGAACACGGAGGTCGCGGCGGGGCAGGGGAGGGTCATTCTCAATCTCAAACGCACTGGTTGGGTCGTGAAAAGGTTTCAAAAGTCTTCTGGAAACATTGGGGATGTGTACCGGGGAAAAGCACTTCAGTGGCAGAATGAGAAGAGGTGAAGTGGGGGGGGGGGGTTTGGGGGATTCAGGGTGGGTGGGGGGGGGTTCTAACAAGTTCAACAGAAGGAATGTGTTGGACACTTGAGATAACAACAGCCACCATCGCTTTCGCAGAGAACTGTTTGTATCCGAAAAGGGTAGATATGGTATTCATTTTTAATACGTATGCCGACACAAAGTGCAGACAGTGCACCCTCGTGCGACGGCTGGCACTCCAGATAGGACTGATGGGCCTTAAGAGGCCACTGCGCTAACTTTGTTACGTTTAAAGCATTGACTGCCACAGGCCAGGAGGTTGTCTGAAGTGGCTTTCAGTTTCATCTCTGTTCACTGAAGAAAAAAAATTGACTGAGTAGAAAATAACTGGGTCTAGTCCATAGGAAAAATATTCTATAGACTGCTCTCCTCTCTCTCTCGCTCCTCTCTTCTCTCTCTCTGTCAAAACTCTCTCTCCCTCTTACTCTCTCTCTTTCTCTTTCTGTCTCTCTCTCTACCCCCACTTCTCTCTCTCTCTCTCTCTCTCTCTCTCTCTCTCTCTTTCTCTCTTTCTCTCTCGCTCTCTCTCTCTCTCTCTCTTTCTCTCTCTCTCTCTCTCTCTCTCTCTCATGACTCTCACTCACTCTCTCTCCCTCCCTCTCCCTCGCCCTTCCACCTCTCTCCATCATTCTCTGTCACGTTCCCTACAGACAATACCCCCCGTTTATCCCAAAAGTGGTGCTCACCAAAAAACTATTTTTCCCCAAGGTTATCTTCTTGACTCCCACCACAAGGTCCTACGGTCTCCTCATAATTACACCCTACCTCGCCGCCGTCCCTGGGTTCTGATTGGATGAACACACGTATTCATGCAGTTGTCTGATTGAA
>NC_140285.1:5288251-5290751 GCF_964030765.1 Micromesistius poutassou | reverse complement strand
TGTGTGCGTGTGTGTGTGTGTGTGTGTGTGTGTGTGTGTGTGTGTGTGTGTGTGTGTGTGTGTGTGTGTGTGCATGTGTGTGCATGTGTGCTATAGTGACGTTTGAACTATAGTAAGTTCAAAGGTTTAATCTCATTTACCACTGTCATTTAAACACACAACCACACACACACACACACACACACACACACACACACGCATGCAGGCAGGCAAGACATACACACACACACACACACACACACACACATACAGACACATTTTTAAAAATCCCTACAGAGACTTAACACACATTTCTCATAGCAGTGAATATAGGGTTGTGCAAACACACACCCACACACACTCAGCAGCAGTTTTTGTTTTTATTTATAGAAAAATGTTAGGAACACCTTTCCATTGCAGTGAAGAGCTTATATGTTATATTTATATAACTCTCTCAGTATTTCATAATATACAGCCATTTGAACTTGTGACTCCTCACATGATCTATTAAACAGTCAATCCCCACAGCATCACCACAATCTGTACCAGTTCAACTTAGTTTTATTTCTATAAAAATACAAATGAACACAGGTAGGTGACAGAAATATCTGTTTTCCGTAATATAAATGAACATATTTGCGACAAATCTGTAAACTGACAAAAGATGTCAGTTTAAGGGGAAGAAAAGCGACCCTCTGCGGACAGGATTTGTGAGAAGTCAAAGAAGTACAGGTTTTGAGGAATACAAATGTTGAACCAACATGACTTAGTGCCTTTAATGTGGTTAAAATCAGGAGCCAAACTAGAAATGTTGCTGTAAATGTGTTATTCTTCCTGTCCAGGATCAACTCTGCCGTTCTCCAGCTGTGATTGCTGTCCTCATTCTGAAGGAGGGGGAGGCTGGTCAATGTCCCATAACCCTCTCAAGCACATGGTTCTCTAAAGCCCCGAAACAAAAGGGTGGGGTGGGGGGGGAGGGAGAGGTGGCACCTTAAATGACAAGTTACACTTCCTTCTATTGAATCTCAGTCAATCCATCATCGTTACGGGTTATCAAAATAATCTGGCTGAAAGCCTGGAAAACAACTCGGTGCCCAGGCAAGACCAGGAGGTATGTGACTGGGTTTGTGTGTGTGTGTCTACGTGTGTGTGTGTGTGTGTGTGTGTGTGTGTGTGTGTGTGTGTGTGTGTGTGTGTGTGTGTGTGTGTGTGTGTGTGTGTGTGTGTGTGTGTGTGTGTGTGTGACTGATTCTGAGAAAATGAGGAGAGAAAGAAAGAGTGCAGATGTGTGTGTGAACAAGTCAGAAATATGTGGTGAGCTCTCTCTCTCTCGGTCTCTCTCTCTCTCTCTCTCTCTCTCTCTCTCTCTCTCTCTCTCTCTCTCTCTCTCTCTCTCTCTCTCTCTGCCTGTTACATATACACGCACATTCATAAAGTCGCACAAACATTTGCACTTATATTTGAATGTGTTTATGATCTGTCAGGAGCCAATGGTTCCTGTACTAAAGTCCTTCGTCAGCTGTCCCATCCCATAATATCACAAATGATCTCTGGACCACACAACATCCAACAGGGTTAGTTTACATTCAAAATGCATAGTCAAAAACATTTAGCTATTTTGTTGTTTAGCAGATCCCTTTGTCCAAAGAGATTTGCCTTGAATTGCAAAACATTCCTCATGAAGTAGCTGGTAGGGGTGTAGACATCAGGGATGCCCGGCAGACTTCCTACATCAGGGATCGAACACTGTACCTCTCGGTTTGGGGTATCGAGTTCCCTAACCCTCCCCCCATTATATTCCCTCTTCAACCTCATATCGAAGCAGAGAGAGTTGGACTCTTTTGCTTCTCTCTGCCATTGTTTGTGGTGAGATGTGGGAGCTGTCGTCTCTCCGAGGAAACAAGTTCAGCCCTGTGTTTGGCAGGTCAACAGTAGTGTGTTGGACTCTGGTGTACACTACACCAGGGACATATTGTAGCAGAGAAATAGCTGCACAGCTTCCGAGGAGACGCAGCTTAACAGAGTCACACTGGTTTTCTGTTTGTTGCATGCTTTAATCTGGGATGGCACAATAGCAATTACACAATTATGTTCATCACGTCTGTTCTATTTATTGTTGTCTCCCATGTGTTTTGCATTTTTTTCCGTTTGCGTCGTAAAACAATTATGGTGATTGAATGGTTGCTGGTTGTAATGAGGTACAGACACTCTCTTGCTGTTTGGCTCACATTAAAAGCTTGATGAAAGGGTCTCCGTTTCCCTCGATCCCAATCCCACTGTCTTCATTTCCTCCATCCTTCTGTTTCTCTGCCAGTCCCTCTCTTCCTGTGCCTCACCACAATTGGAATGGTATAATCCTTCCATGTATATGTCTCTTCATCTGACATACTGACGCTGTCCTCCTCCTCCTCCTCCTCCTCCTCCTCCTCCTCATCGCCCTCATCCCCCCTCTCTTTCACTCTTTTACTCTTTGCATCCCCTTCCCTTCTCTCTCATCGCCGCTCCATTTGCGCTCTCTCTC
>NC_140285.1:5278251-5285751 GCF_964030765.1 Micromesistius poutassou | reverse complement strand
CCAAAATCATTCCCCCCTTGTTTTTTATTTAACTTTTTCAGGTGAATGAAATGTGGTATAGAACTTTTTTTTATTTTCTTCCAATAGTATCCCATTACAATTACATTAAAATCTAATCTAGCCAGAGTGGTTAGGATACTAATCCACATGTTTACTATCAGTCACATTTTCACCACTGCAGATAAAACATGGTTAGCCAATTCGTATTACCTTGTTTAGTATCCTACTGACTGAGGTATCACACAGCTCATACAAATATAAGAACTACCGGTATGTGTTGTGGTCTTGATCTCTTCCCTAAACTCTTCCTTACGCACTGGGGTAAATGAGACAAAAAGGAAACGAAACCAGGGGGAAATGAAACAAAATCAGCTGAGTTTATGCCGTTGTTTGCCAGTCACGAGCTATTTCAGCTGAGCTCAGAAAGGATACACAGCAAAAAAAAACAAGAAAACTGTTTTGGTAAATAGCCTTGACCCAGATTAGCATGATCATCAGTCATGTCGTTCTTCTTACTATACATCCACGACCACGATACAAAAGGCTTAAATCGCCAGCCACGTATGTCAACTAAACTGAAACTAAACCGAAACTCGCTGTGTGTCTTCTGTGTCTTCTGTGTCGACATGCTCTGCGGCTGCCATGCTTGTAATGCTGCTCATCTCTGCCCCCCCGCGCATTTACCTTAAACTTTGCGAGAGCACCGTACGTGGTTCTTCTTCTTCATCCTGTCGGACCTGCGCATTCCAGATTATTCTTTGATTATTTTCATTTGGAACGAGTAATGAGGTGGCAAATGTCAAAGTAACGAAGTAAAAGTATTTTTTTTAACTTTTAAATGTAGTGAAGTAAAAGTAAGGTCCTGATAAAAAACTTTGTAAAGTACAAATCCTCAAAAAAAATACTTAAGTAGTGTAACGAAGTACATCTACTTTGTTACTATACACCTCTGATATATATATATATATATATATATATATATGTATATAAACAGTATATATATATCTCTCTGACACATCTTTAGTGTCAACTTCTACCCCGCTCTCTCTCTCTCTCTCTCTCTCTCTCTCTCTCTCTCTCTCTCTCTCTCTCCTTCCTTCTCTTTCATCTGTGGCTTCCTCCACCTATTAGGTTGCATGCCTCATTCTATTATTCTCTTCCTCTTCTTGACATCAGCCAGTGGTGTCTGTCTGTCTAGACCACGCAAGTCACACACACAGACAATGATGTAATCAAACAGATGCGCAGCTACACACGCACATGTACACGCAATGATGCAATCAGACACAAACACACACACACACACACAAACACACAAAACAGCACAAACTCCAAAATAACTGGCAGTGTCTTTCTACTGTGTCTTCAACACCTTACCTAAACATATACCACATGTGGCACCACTCTATTTAATTACTCTAGGAAACGAGAGAGAGAGAGAGAGAGAGAGAGAGGGGGGGGGGGGGCGGAGAGAGAGAGAGAGAGAGATAGCGAGAGAGAGAGAGGGGGGGGGGGGGGAGAGAGAGAGAGATTGAGTGAGGGAAAGGGAAGAGGTGGGAGAGAGGGAGAGAGAGAGAGAGAGATAGCGTATAAGAGAGAAGGAGCTGGATGAGAGTGCAGGGCAAATAAAACATTTCCCGGTATTATAACCAGAGCTCCCAGAAGCTTAATGTTGGTTGTCCGGTCCAAAGACTCCACGGCCAAACTGTTCCTACTCCAGCTAATTCACCAACTGGTGTTCCCACGGTTAAGGCACCTCACGATAAAGAAGGTTGACTCACACTGGGTCAAGTAGTAGTCTTAAGTATGTGTACACCACTCATAACCCAAAATGTTTGATACCCAAGGTACACACACAATGTACACACATCATTTCAGCCTGATCATTTGCTTAAAATCCAGGTCAGAATATAGCTTTTTTAAATATTATCAATGCATGACACCTGATCTGTCCTCTTGATGGCCGGGCTTTTCTAGGATTGCCAGGTTTAACCTCTATAAACACTGAAAAGTGTGCTCTACCACAGGCTTTGCAGAAATAATATGTCTAATTACTGAATTTCACCCATAAAAACATGAACGTGTGATTTAATGAGCGGCTTCACCCATAAAAACATGCACGTGTTATTCAGCGGCGGCACCTAACAGCATAAATAGCAGTTTGTTTTCCTGTGAGTTTTAACACTTCTTGTGATCCTGCCTCCGGTTTCCCTTCTGATGGAACACAGGCCAACCCTTTAATCCCCCCTCCCCAGAACCCACACCTCACCTTTAAGGCTGGGCTTTTGCTGTACGGCCAGCATAAGTCATGGCCGGGAGTTAGGAAGGCCGGTCTTCCTGCCAGCCAGAGCCCAGTTAATCCCTTTGAGACTGAGGACTAATGTCAGTCTGGAGGGGAGCCCAGGGACACGATGAAAAGACGAAGGGGGAGCCTGGGACCGGGGGATGGAATGGAATAGAAAGACTAGGGTTGGAATGGAATGAAATAATACAATTAAATTAAATAGAATTTTAAAAAATAATAATATATTGAATATAAAGAATAAAAAAATCGATATATATATATATAAAATAATGGAATATAATATAATAATAAATAATAAAATATAAAATAATAATGCACGGTTCCAACACTCAACAGCCCACACAAAAGACTCAAATCTATTTTACAAAGCAAACACCCTCCAGACGTTACCTTCTGCACTGGCTCCCATGCTGCTTCTCAGAGAAGGTGGGCCAATTGTGTAACCTGAAATGTGTGTGTGTGTGTGTGTGTGTGTGTGTGTGTGTGTGTGTGTGTGTGTGTGTTTACATGTGAACTAAAAGTAAATCAAAACCGGCGAGAAGTCTGGTGGATTTCTGTGATTTTGATGCACAATATTATCAGAGTTGGGTTAGAGTTGTGCGTGAGTTGAGTGTGCTTCCATTTGGGTTTGAGGTGAAATGCCTCTTGGCAGCGTGTCAGGAGGACAGCAGAGGGTTTAAGTTACGTTCCATTACATTAGCCACTGGTTTCCCTCACCGTCCGCTCCGGCTGCCTGTCCTCACGTCGGATTTATCAGCCCTAACTCCGGCAGAACCCGGGGTCATCAATCCACCGCCGAGTCCTTTCACCAGCACCGTGCTCACTGCTTCATTAAAACGACTAAGACCTCCCTGGGCCCTTCTCCATAACATCATCACAAGGCAGACTTTTATTGTGAAAAAAGACTCTCCTGTTTGAGAGCTCAGTATGAAAAAAACTGAAGGAAACAACCCACTTAAAAACCTGAATGCGACGTAACGGAGGTGGATGGCTTCCCCCCCGACCGGGTCAGTGCCGTGGAGGTGGCGGTGGTTACTGCCACGTCCATACAGACGGGGGGGGGGGGGTTTATACAGAGCTGCCAGTGGTCCATCACAGTTACACTTCCCCAAGGCCCCTGTGATCAATCACTACGGGTGAGTGAGTGGCGTTTAATGGCCCCATGAGCGAGCCGCCACGTGAAATACTGCTGCAGCTTTGGCAAGGGCCCCGGAGAGGAGGGAGGAGGGAGGAGGGAGGTGGAGGGCCCCCCCCCCCAAGTTTGGACGTAGCTCACCGTGCTGTGTTTATTCAAGAGGGAAACTGCGACTGGGTCTAATTGTGTGACGGGTGAAGGTGCTCCTATAGCTCCTAGTGTAACTACGCACAGGGACCCTCCGGTGAGCCCATTAATACTTCAGCTCAGAGTGAGACAGCGGGGGGGACGGGGGGCTGTTATATAGGAGCCAGCATAGACCCGTCCCAACACAGAGGACCCAAACGGAGGCGTCGAGATACAAATCAAATACACACGGAAATAGACGATGGATCCGCCCCAGGCTGATGCCTCGGTTTCCGTGTGGATTCAGTGCACACACATCCACAAAGAGAGAGAAAGAGAGGGGGAGAGAGAGAGAGCAAGTGAGAGAAAAACTCCCACATACACTTTCCTTTAAGACTTCCCAGGATGTGGTATCCTGGTAAACCTCAAAATAAATACACACACACACACACACACACAGACAGACACACACACACAGCATTAACGTCTGTATGTTTTGCTATTTTTAATTTAAATAATTAGCATTATTTAAAATCGTATAAACACTCTATTTGTGATTCTTCAACAGTGCCTTGGACGTATTTATTGGACAATGGTCCAGCCTTTGGAGAGGACGTTCTTTCTGTATCCATTTCAAAGAGAGACCCACTGAGTTCACCAAGCGTTCAGGTCAGCTGTTGCTATGTGGATGACTCAAGACATCCCCTCATTAAAGAGCAACACACTGAGAACTGTGGAGCCCACCTGCCACACAAAACGATATGTCACTTAGGATCGGACTCACACACACACATAAATCAAAGGTGAAACATTCATTTGTGTCACCCGCATGGAAATACACACACACACACACACACACACACACTGTCCATGTTTTCCGGAATTAATTTCATCACTATAGAGAGTACACAGAGTCACACATACACCCTCTCTCTCTCACACACACACACACACACACACACACACACACACACACACACACACACAAAGATGTGGCAATCCGCAGGAATATTAATAGAGATTAACTGAGTCAACAGCCAGCATTTTTTCACACAAACTGATTCCCACAAACACTGACGCATGCACAAAAGTGGTGCAGACTCCCAGAGGACCGGCAGAATTAAACTCACACGCACACCCACCCACACACACACATATGTCCTGAGTTGTTGCCCTTTTGCTGCACTGCACAACAGTTTTTATTCAAACCAGAAAGCTGCGTAGTATTTCATAGTGTTTGGGCACACATGCACACACTCACATACCCTCAAACACGCAAATCCATAACAAATGTCTTGGGAACAGGAACCAGAGCAAACCACAACCGCTCCAAATCTGATTTGAGGCTCATTTAAAGGCTCAAATAGAATTACTCCATCAGCTTTTGCCTCATAAAAAAACGGTGAAATAATCCAATCAAATATAAATTGTATCTAACACACGTTACGATATGTGACAGCAAAGGTGCGTTTCTGAACGACCACAGATGAGGAGGTCATAGCGTTGAGCTTCTCCATCCACGGTGCCGTCTGTGAGAGGAATGGTGAACAAGGCGTTGTGTTCACCGAGGTGGCTTTAGAAAACACTGTAAGCACTTTACCACAAGTATCCAACGGGTTTCACAAGTGGCCGCAGGATACTTTAAGTGGGACCCAAGACAGGCTCACAGGGTCAAAGGTTAAAACCACAGTGGCTCCTGCTCTGGGGATCGGTTACCTGTATGTGTGTGTGTGTGTGTGTGTGTGTGTGTGTGTGTGTGTGTGTGTGTGTGTGTGTGTGTGTGTGCACACGTGTGTGCGTGTGTGTGTGTGTGTGTTTGTGTGTGTGTGTGTGTGTTTGTGTGTGTTTACATGGGTTTTGCGCTGGAGCGGAACCCATTTATATTTTCATAATATAGTGTTTGGCTATACGTTGGCTGTTTCAAGTAAGCTCATTAATTTTCATTTGTGTGTATATACACTGTTTTATACATATGTTAGAGTTGCTTACAACGCGTGTAAGCAAGACGCAAGACTAAGGTTGCTTTGAAAATAACTTCCTTTTCCTCTTTGTAAAACAAAGTCATTACAGGGAGGTCGGTGGCTTTCCAGTTCCTCTTGTCTTTCATTTTCATTTACATAACATCAGTCACTATCACCCTTTCGAGTTCTCCTTTTTTCCTTTTGCTTGCTTCTTCGTGTAGCCTAAATCTTTTTCGTTCTAAGGTGCCTCTCCCCCTCGCCTCTCCCTCCCTCACATTCCCTCCCCCTCTCTCTCATTCAATCCTTGTAACCTTTCTCTCTCGCTCCCTCCCAACAACAAGACCTCTCTCTCTCTCTCTCTAGCTCAAGTCTTCTTTCAAATAGGTGTTTTTTTTCTGTTTGGCCACTTGTACACTCAATACACCACCTTTAACCTCGCCGGTCCCCAGAGAGCAGGCCAAGACTGAGCCCGACCCCAGCAGTAGATTACACTTCCTGCTCAGAAGAACCACAAGATGAGGGGGGAACCAGAGGAGCTCCACTTTTAAAGGATTACCAGGTTGAAGGCCCCCAAAGAACGAAATAAGAAAGAGAGCGAAGGGGATAGACTTCCAATTTCAGGAGATTATCTCGTCACCTTAAAGAACAATACCGTAGAGAGAAATGAAAATGGATCTCCCCCACTGGTTTAATTTCGCTAACAAGCATCAACTATTTTGGGTCGGGATTATTTGACCACTAACCCTAAACTGTTTTCTGTATTGGGGCAAATGACTACCAGGTGTGTACTTCACTACATTGTTTAAGACAAACTGGGTCCTAGGGATATTCTGTGTATTTTCTGTTCAGTGTTTGGTCTGGCAAATTTGGAAATGCACAATCTTTGTGTCAAACTGTTAACATACAAAGAACATGGAAAGAACATACAAAAATAGATCTGAAAATTACTCAGAACCTCCAGTTCAATTAAAATCAATACCCTTGCTAACTCTTGCCAAACCTCCTTGGACAATTTGAACAGCGTCATTAATGCAAACCTGGTCTCCTAATCCATGTGTGGCGGGTAGTGTAGCAATTCATTTAAAAAAGGAAGAAAGACGTCAAACTTTAAACAAGTGTGCTCTGTTATGGTTGCTAGGTGACACACACCAAAATGCCGCAGCAGATTCCCTCTCAGTGAACAATGTAGCCATGTAGAAATTACCAAGGAAAGGGGTTCCCCTTTTAGAAAACAGCAACCCTGTCTCTACTGAAATACACTGAACATCTCAATGTCTTCTAATAGGCCTCCTTGAAGGCCGAACTTATGACAAGAATGGTTAATGAAGAATTTAATTGCATGCATGCATCTTTATATGTCATTATAAGTCCATAGTTTTACAGATAACTGTATATTTTTCTAGAGACGAAATCCAGAGAAAATGCTTCCATATTTCGAGGTGAACTAAGTTAATAAGTTGGTCTCGATGAGGAACATTGAGGAATAGAGTTTGCTTACAATTCTGCCTCTTGAGAGTAAACATAGCTTTTTTGTGAACTTTTTAGGTTCATTGCCATTCGACACCACACTCATAGTGATGGACAAGAGTCATCCTTTATTCAAAACCCTTCATCCAAAACCAACTGCTCAGTGGAGGGAGGGAGGGAGTGACAGGGAGGGGAGGAGGGGGTAGTTGGATTAAAACATATTACAATGAACGATGAATCGATTAGTAGAACATCGACAGAATAAGGGATGGCAACAACGGACAGGGGAAATGATGTAGTTGTTCCAAGGCCAACCGTAATGTAAGAAGACAACAGGGTGGAACGAGTACAACAACAAGAGAGCAGAGGAAAAGACCAGAGGACAGTGTCCATCAAATCCGTCAAAGAGCATTGACTCACAGCGGGATGGAAGGATTAGCCTCTGAATAGAGGGAGGGAGAGAGAGAGAGACAAACAGATAGAGTGAGAGAGAGAGAGAGAGAGAG
>NC_140285.1:5238251-5275751 GCF_964030765.1 Micromesistius poutassou | reverse complement strand
GAGAAGAGAGAGCCTCTTCTGCCATCATGCTGTCATCCAGGACTCATGCATGTTCTGGTTTTGTCTTTTTGTTCACACAGGAAAAATATTTTTTCTTCATACTTTCATATGATTCAATCCAAAAGTTACAGGTACAGCTAAGAGGTGAAAAAAAAGTCTTTGTACAATTTGGTTCTTTTAATAGTTTGTTATTTTTATTGTCTTGGTCGATACTTCTAAACTAAATTGATCTCAAATTTCAAAAGTCAAAAACGCCGTCTTTCCCTCAACAACTTTCCCTTCACAGCATTACACATTTCAGGCCCAGTGGAGCGGTCTGGAGATGTTCCTCTGCACACTGTAAGGACCCCTCTCATGAAGCCCAGCATGGGCTCTTCATGTTATCATTGTTTGGTGGTAGCAGCAGTTAGCCCCAGTGTATTATGTGGGTATTGCTGTTTCCAATTCAAAAGTCCTTGGTCTTGATGCCTGCAGATCCTTAATGATAACAATTAGGGTATAGAGTCCAGGGTTATACGAAACCAGAACGGATTTCAACGTATACGGATGAGGGAAAAAACGACTCTTCCCGAGGGTATTTAATTCCAGTATCAGAGCACAATATCTTTTTTTCTTTTTCTCAGCTTGGAGACGTTGTGCAAGCACTACTGTGTCTGCGAACGCTATTTGCTCTGTGCCTTGCTTCAGAAGTAGTATGTTTAAGAGCTCAAGTATGTTGGTTTTTTCCTTTAACCTCATTTCCAACTTTAAACATGGCTGCAGGAGGGATGGTAATCTCCCCTGGTGTTTATTTGAGAAGACCGGGATCGGCCCGTGACGCCACTCAGTTCCACAACACTCCATCTGTACTTACATAGACAATTACGTCATTAATGCAATAATGATCGGCATGCACAGATGACTTTCTCCTTTTAAATCGGGGATATTGTGTTTTATAAACATCTTAAACATTCAGCTGTGTGAAGCCCAGACTGCACACACACACACACACACACACACAGACATTATTCCCAAACATGCACATTTAATGAGTATAAACGAAGTCAAACTACACCATGAAGGATATATTGATTACCCGTGGATATTTAGATTGCATCGCACTTGCATAAACACATTAAGTACCTTCCAGGTAAGCAAACCATTATGGAAAGGTTTTGGTGGATTGTGGTACCACTTCCCACACTTACAGTGAATCTGATTTGGTGTAAGCCCCCATTACATAAACCCTAGACCATAATCGTCTCTTACAGTTTTAATAAAGGCTTCTTTAATGTGCATATAAGTGACTTTTCCACCAATGTTTTGCACAAAAATTAACAATATTCTGTCGTTAAGTTACTGTAAGAACATCAAGTCTTTGTCACAAAACAGAAAGAAAGAGAAAAGAGAGAGAGAGGAAGACACGGATGACACATATGGGTGATCTATACAGACCTTGTAACAAATGGAAATAAAGAGAAAGACCGGGAGAGAGTGTGAGAGGGAGACAGAGAGAGAGACAGACAGAGGGGAGAGACAGACGAGCTGTGAGTGAGATAGAGAGAGCAGGAGTTAACCCCGTCCAGTGATCCCCCGTTGGGGGGCAACAGCAGGCCTGGCGACCCCCTGGAGCTCTGACCTTCCACACTCCTCTCTTCCATTCCTCCCTCTGATCTGTTGCTCCGTCATCCATCTTCTCCTGCCATGGAAGAGGGGAAGAGTATAGGGCCGTGGAGCAGGAGGAGTGGAAGAGGGAAGAGAAAGAGAACCTAAGACAGCCGGGGGGGGGGGGGGGGAGAAAGAGAAATTAACACAAGGTAGAGAGGTGAGTAGCACGCCATAGGCCAGCCACGGATGGATTAGGTGTCTCATTCAAGGACGTACATAAGAGAAGTGATTCAAATTTCCACAGCAAACCCCTTAAATTCCACACTCAATACAAAGTAAAGAAATCCCCTCAATAACTAAATAAACACATTGGGAACATAGGAGAGTGAATTTAAGTACAATTGCTTCCTGAATCTCTATAGCGCAACCTGTGTTAATATATAATACAGCAGTGATAATGACCGATGGGTCGCATGAAGAGTCGACTGGAGGTGCGCTGACATCATAGAGAAGATCAGGGGACTGGGGCGGAGGGGGTCGGAGGTGGGGGTAATGTGGGGTGGAGTAATGATGGTCAGAGAGGGACATGAGAGTACAGGAATGAGAGACAGGGACTGAGAAACACACAAATCACAGGAAGAAAGAGAGGAGGAGAAGGAGAAGAGCGGCTGAGAGGGGGGAGAGGGGAGAGGAGGCGACAGGGGTCGGGGTGAGCAGGGCGAGGACAGGAGGTGCGGGGGGGTTGTTGAATGGTGGTCGGGGGGGGGGGGGGGGGGTTGGCAGGTATATATGGAGTAGCGTTGCTGCAGGTTTTCCATTTTTTCTTGGGAGGGATACAAGTGATTTATGTTGTTTAGACATGTGTGTGTCCATGGGCCAGAGGGTCCGGGTTAAACACTGGGAACCGGGGTCAGTGTAACGTCTGGGTCGGGTCACAGATGATTCCCCTCATGACAGGCCTGGAATTCAATGAAGCGCTCCAGTGGAAGCCGGTCGTTATCACTGTCCAGGGGTTTAGCGGCTGATTTGTGCGTGTGTCATACATGTGTCATACATGTGCTGCAGAATATGTGTGTGTGTGGGTGATAACGTGATGAGACGTGAAAGCATGAAAGAAAGAACGCAAGGAAGTGCGAAATAATGTCAAAAACGTTAGGAAAGCAAGAAAGAGAAAAGATAGAGAGATATAAAGAAATAAGGCTAGGTAGAAAAAAGGGAAGAAAGAAAGAAAGAAAAGAGTCTGGAACCAATTACCCTTTACCTGTAGGCTACAGGCGACCCTCAACTGAGCGTGCTCTGTTTAGACATGTGTAATCAGCAGAACCCTGAGTGTGTGTGTGTGTGTGTGTGTGTGTGTGTGTGTGTGTGTGTGTGTGTGTGTGTGTGTGTGTGTCTCGTTTGGGGTGTTGAGATTTATTGTATTATTTTGTAGATGTATACGTACATAGAGGCTAATGTGACATCGCTACACCCCTATTTAATACAATCTGTGATACACACACACACACACACTCTCTCACGCCATCACTCACACACACACACAGGACCTACAATGTAATCACATTTGTACCAGCTGATGTAAACAATATACTCAGATAGACAACACACACACTCACAAACACACACTCACTCACTCTCTCACACACACACACACACACACACACCTGGCCTTTACTCTCAAGTACATTGCTTCATCTATAGACGTTTATATCATGTCTAATCACTTGGGACATGACATAAAGTTCTGCATGACATAAAGTTCCCACCAGACGGACTGAACACTGCAGCTTGCCAGCTTGGGATCACAGATGTTTTACGCACACATCAGTCGAGTGTCGACTTTTCTGTAACATTGTCTCTTGTGCTTCCCAGTTCATTCTTGTATTCCCTTATCTTGCCAAAAGAACTCCCAAACAAATTATCTACACATTAATTAAATTATTAGGTTATCGAATTACAATATCCACCACTTTTATTAAGTATAAAAGTATTTATTAAGAACAAGGGTTAGGGATAGGGTTAGGGTTAGGATATGGTCCAGACAACCATAGTTTTCGACTTATATTAACATTAGTTTGATCTAATCTTTCAACCTTGATCTGGTCTGTGTCAGAGAGAACATGTCAACTCCCAGACAGGAGGTAGATTGGAAATTTATACCATAGTCGATCACTGTTTTTGATAACTTTATTAAAATAAGGTATGTGATTATTGGTATGGGCTAATGTTCCTTTATGATTAATTACACAGGCCTGAATATATTATTTTACAATTACAGCATTTTATTATATTGTGGCGAGCAGCACGGGAAGGACGAGACGGGAGCCCAGGTTAAGCAGTCATTCAACTCCCGCGCCCCATACACCGCTCGACTACGGGAGTTGCCTTTCACGGCAGTGGTCGCCACAATATATATTCTACTTTGGTGTTATATTCTTGATTCATTTTCATTAACATTTCGTTTTTATTTGTCACAGACCTATGCCTATGCCTGCTCTAGTGTTTTTAGTTGTTGTTTTTTTAGAAAATACACAATAATAGAAATAGCAACATTACATAGTGAGCAGCTATTCATTTATTTTGCTTGAGGTGGTGAAATATTAAAAAGTTTATTATTATTGTGAAGAATAGTCTTGCTTGCGTTTTGTCCCTGCTTCCGCCAGAGCAACTTCCGGATCCTGCGCAGTTTGTTTGTTGTTACTGTTTATCAGCTGTTGTTGCTGCAGTGGTACGTCTTCACAGCCTGCGTAATAATTCGCTCTCAATCGTTGGTTTTTCACAAAATAGCCAAACATAAAATTGTTTATATTTGATACTATATTTACATGGAAACTTGACGGAAATGGTGACAATAGTAATAGTCCCATTGTCTAATGAGTTGTAGCTAACTGCTAAACATGTCAGATTGCGCTGTATTAAAATGCCATCCAGAGCTAGGAACATCCTTTCACTATTTACCCAAGGACCCCGTTCAGAAGCAGAAGTGGTTAGATTTCATTTATAAATACCGTGTCGATGTCGATGAAAACATTGAGGGATTACGTGTGTGTAGTGCCCATTTCAGCAACGACAGCTTTCAAAACCACATGCAGAAAGCGATGGGTTTTGCAAAAAAATTGATTTTGAAACACGATGCTGTTCCAACCATCTATCCACACGTCGCAGCCCTAAGTGGCAGCCAAAATGTAAGTGTTGTTGTGTCATTGATGGGGTAAATTCAAGTTTTGTTATTTAGCCTGTATTGCTGTCCTAATCTGTGTTATAACAATGTACTAGCAACCCCGACCTGCAGGTTGCCCTTACATTCGCCTGTTACGTTTGTTCCCGTGTATTGTCATTGTGTGTGTGTGTGTGTGTGTGTGTGTGTGTGTGTGTGTGTGTGTGTGTGTGTGTGTGTGTGTGTGTGTGTGTGGCCTGTATGGATATATCTCATGATTGCATTTTATTTATTGTATGGTGCATCTGTTCAATGTTTGTTCATTTAGTTAGATCCAGAAGGGTATGTTTTGTACTTGGTGTATCCATGCGACTTGCAGGCAATTGTAGTGTTATAAATGTGTCCATGAAAGGTTTAGAGGAGAAAACGCAACATCAGACAAACTTGGGCTGTCAAAAAACGAGAAATAAACAACTGAGCTAACCAAAATCTACATTATTTCCATCTCTGTCCATTTGTACAGGGAGCTGCAGTTTCACTTGTCAAAAAAACTGATGTGGCCTGTCAGTCCTACCCAGTATGTGCACGGGAGATTGGCCTCCAGTGCTACCTACCTGCTAAGAGCGTGCGCACGGTTGGGACCCAGTTGTCAGAGGGAACTTTAACAAACAGAAAAAGCCAAGGTGTGTCTACCTTTACTTGTATTACATGTATTTTTTTAAGTCAGAGCTTTGTATCCAAAGTGACTTAAGTGAGGCCGAGAACGACCAATGAATGATCTCACTAGAGTAGCTCCAAATATGTTAACGTTCACCACAGCAGTTTACAGAATTATTCACCTGCTTTTTTCACAAGCTTAAAAAGTAGTAGGCCACATTGTATATTTTTTATCATTCCTTGTGTTTATTTAAATATCACAAAGTGCCTTGTATTGCTTTGTGCCAGTGTTGACATTAATTTGCCTTGTGAACAGGTGGCCAAACCAGGCTAACCATGAAGGGAGTGGGCACAGAGAAGCCTCTACCGGATCATCATCATTACCAAGAGGGTCCAGAGTCCCTGAGTGACCCCGAAAGCTCCTCAGATTCCCCCAGTGACGACACCTTGGAGGAGTCGGGCATCTCTGAGTATGTCCTCCAACCTTTCTAACTGTAAACCCATGGCGGGGCTGTGCTCTTTCCAATGTTTCTTCTGTTAGCTTTGGATGACAGTGTCAATAATAAATAACTGATAAATAGTGCTAAATAGTAAATGGTGATTTTATCCAGGCTTTATATGTGCACTGATGACCTTTTATTGTATGTATGTCGCGGTAAGTCACAAGAAAAGTGTTGACTGTTTCTAGGAATGAAGACTGCATTTCCCATGAGCATGACGTCAGCGGTAACAATCAGTAACAAAATAGGAAATGATGTCATGCGATTTGAGCTACAATCCAAAAGATAGATCCGTGATGTGTTCCCCTTCCGGCCGCAGGTCGACCAGCGACGTCTCGAAGTACATCGTCTACGACAGCAGTTTGCTACGACTGCTGGACCGCTGCCCCACCTGCAGCCACAAATGTCAGGTGAACACGCGTGTCAAGGGCTCCTTCCTCTCCGTCCATCAGCAGTGCCGGCACTGTGAGTTCAGCATCCAGCACTCTGAAGGACATCTGGACTGAGGACCACAGGGAGGCCCGCTGCCGTCGCTCCGGGTCAAAGCGGATCATGCCGATGGGAGTTGGAGTTTTGCCTACCCCTGCAGCAACAGGTGGAGCTCGCCATGACTTTTGGGGGTAGTTTTTGGGACGATGATGGCAATAATAATGGTGATAAGTTATAGGGTTCAAGCTGTCAGGGTTTTCGTTTGCGGAAGATGATTGTACGGGAGAACACAGAACTAACTGAATGCAGAACTTCAGGTCGTTGTATTGCTAACCGTTCGCCTGTATTTTACACACATTTTTCCCCTACCCCCAGCCTGCGTTTTTATTCTGTGTTTTTCAGACACATGAGGGAGGTAAAATGGTAAAATCATGGCGGATGATCCAACACTTTAATCAGCTTCATCCTCATAATTTTGTCCACCAATGCACTTGGTGCACTAAGTTAACATGGAGACATGTGTGCTGCTTACTATACCAGACAACCGCATAAACCAACGGCTCTCTATATGTCGTGTTAACCCATCATAGGTGCAGTATACCAACCTGATGACTTACTTGGCTATGATGTTTCCATATATGAACACATATATACATTTATAGATTTGCCTAACATCAATAGTACATTTATGACAGAATACAACTGTTATCATCACTATATTATAGCATACATTTCTGAAGGTGAACCAGAAAACTTTAACGTCAGCAAATATCAACATTAAACACTTTTGGTGGCGGGAAGTATCTTATTATCATAAGCTACGGGCTGTTCCCTTCTCATTATGACCAGTGTGTTCCTATTGGTCCAGGGGGTGATCTGTAAGTTCACAGTAAGATCTTTAAGTTATTTTCTTTAAGTTCATTGTCTATGTGTTGACGCTCATGTTGGTTTGATTTGGTGTTTGGCTAGTTTGGGTAACGCCTTGTTTTTCCCCCTCCGGGACCCAACTGTGTCTCCAGGGTGGAGGTGTACTGTAAACTGACAGCAGTGTCTTAACAATGTCGTTCTGCCTTATAAAAGCCCTCCGAGGTCTTCACACAGCGGGCTTATTCTCTTAAACACCTCTTTGGCAATTCACTTTCGGTGCACTTATCTATTGTTTTCCGAAGATGCTGGGTGTTTTCTCCTGATTGTAATAGGCCAGCTGCACTGATGCATGGTATTTTTTTTGACTAGAGGACGCTTGGCGCTCGTGCTGTTTAAAGGATCACAACTACCTGCACACGTCTGTGATCTGCTGGCGTTGATGGAGTTTTTTTTTTTTAATGTTTAAATTATTCTTTACTTACTTACTAAATTATTATTGAACCTTTGGTCCTCTAGGAGTACACTGTGTTCCTCTGCACTCTTAATTTTTTAAGATTGTCAGGAAATTGTAATCATATTGCTTTGTAGCTATTAGTGCGTGTTAAAAATAAAAGTATCTTAAAATACGTTTCTAAATTGCTTTGGGTTTGTTTTTTCTGTGTGTGAGATTAACACTTTTATTTATGTGGGGGTAGCAGAATTATCCAAAACTTATCTTCTTGATTTATTGGTCTTTTTCCACATGGTGAAAAAGGCTTTGTATTGTTTTAATAGGTGTGGAATTTCAGCAGGACACCTAAAAATATCAAGGAGATGCCTGTGGCTGCAAAACATATGACAGATTAATCTAATCACAGACCAGGCAAATATTGTCCAGTGTATTGGTTCCGCACACACTCAATTGTGTGTGTCTTAGGTGAGGATTGCATATGGTGATTAACTGACAGCACCAGTAATATATCTGTTAACACCTTCCTCTCCTCCATTATCCTGCTTGTCTGCACTCTCTCTGCAAATGTGTGTGTGTGTGTGTGTGTGTGTGTGTGTGTGTGTGTGTGTGTGTGTGTGTGTGTGTGTGTGTGTGTGTGTGTGTGTGTGTGTGTGTGTGTGTGTGTGTGGGGTACCCGTTTTCCACACAACTCACGGGCCTGCTTTGCCTCCATCGGCACAGACACACAAACATGGGTGTTTGTGTGTCTGTGCCGATAGAAGCAAAGCAGTGGTCAATTGTAGATCATGTTTGCTCTTTGTTCTTGGCATGTGGGTCACATGACAAAGGAGCTACATGGGGAAAACACATGTCGCCGTGGCGATAACCTCAAATGTAAATGAATGTATATAGGGGTGGTAATGGACAGATTAAAGGAACAAAAACTACAGACGGAAAGGGACAAGTAGCTGTCACCGACACATCTCCCAACACTTCACCCAACAAAAGTAATGCAATACACTGAAAATATGTCTCAACTACCTTAACTGTAGATTATGTATTATTACTTCGTTTTTTTTATTATTTAGATATCAACATTTGTGTGGATATTGACATACTTTCTGGTCATGTTTACAGAAAGTATTATTTGTAAGCTGATTTACATTTTCTGGTCTCTCTCCTTTTATTTTTCTTGTTGCCTCTGGAGCAAGACACTTAGTGTGTGTAGTATATTTTTACACTACACACACCTTATAGAATATAAAAAGCTAATAACTTATTTTATAAATGTGTAAACAGATGTGCATTACAAAAAAGACAGAAGTAGAATAGATGCACCAATCTCCTATTTGTGACTTTGTATGTTGTGTGCGACCTTCTCATTCATGTGCCAGATTCCTAAGTCGTAACCTCCAGGGAAGCTTTGATTCATAATATGATGCAATCAGGTGTGAAATGAGGAGACCCCATCCCTCACAGGATGTTAAGCCTCAACCAGCCTTTATCACCAGGGCAGTGCAGCAGGCCAGTGCAGACACCCATAAGATGTTCTGGAGCTGTTTACCGTTACCTTGGTCATGGCTATGACCTCTACAAATAAGCTCTATCTTTAATGATCTCTGGCAGGCTCACATTTCTCTTGTTTACCAGCCGTGGATCCAGGAACACTTGTGATCAGGTATGGGAGAAAATAACCAGCCCCATGTGTTTTGATTATGGGGAACCTGATAGTAGGAGATATATGCGTATGAGTGAACAGACAGCCACACACACACACACACACGCATTTATCAAGGGCATAAAACACAATCATTCTAAGATGTATTTCTGTGTGTGTCCGTCTCCTGCTGTCTGTATTTTTTTCTCTCCCCTTGTCAACTCTCATACTCATCACGTTACTTCCAGTGGAGCGACCTTTCAACCCCTGCGCCATGGCAACGCCCTGCAGCCTTGCTCCCGAGGCCTGCAGGATCCTGGGAAGGTGAAGGCACGAGAGATGTGATTGGCTGATGAAAGAGGGGTGGAATCACAGGGCACGAGCCGAGGAATCCCCGATGGATTAGATGACAGCAGGAAAACACACACACACACACACACACACACACATACACAGACCTGCGTGCATGCACATAGACAAGCACACACACATAGACCTGTGTGCATGCACATAGACACACACACCCAAAATCCAAAAAAACACCACAACCTAGCAATACAAGCAATATAGGAATATAATCGCACAAATAAACGAACGTCACAAATAAACACAACGCTGTGTGATCTTATTTTTGCCACACTTTTCCCGCTAATATTGGGAATCTTGGGAATATCGAGTCTATGACCACAGGCCCAGAGACAGGAATTTCTTTCGTTTTGAGTATTAAATAACACTGCAGTCCTCTTTTAAGACCACCAGGCCCTGGAGCTAACAAGGGTCCAGGTCGAGCCCTGACATATAATTACCTTTCCAGAGACATCTGATACCAACAAAGTGACAAACGTTAGTGTCTAATACACTTTGTCTTGTTGGAGCTGTAGGCGATTTCTATGGCGTGGTGAAAGTGATGCTTAGTGAACATTCTACAACACAGCCGCACGTGTCCAGGTTGATATTGCACAGAAGTTGATTGTTGAAATACCTGGAGGTGTGTTTTGATTTACAGCAGCTCTGTTGATGGCCAATACATGTCAGCATCCCTTTGAAATGGCTTCAGTGTTCCTGGCGTGGTCTATTTAAGCCTCACAGCTCATTAAATAACAAAACAATAACAATAATAATTAGCAGTTTAGGATGAACATTTCATACAATATGCTTTTCTGTATTGTGAGTGACCACATTGATTGGGATCACACTTGGCAACAGCTCAGGCCTCTTCACTTGTTGGCCACGACCACCCGGGCGGCCAACCAGCAGAGGATGGAGGAGGACAGAGCCTACAGCATGACTTGACTGTCAATGCAGCACAACGTGTCTTTACTAACGAAGTACTGAACTAAACTTTCACACATAGACACTGGTTGTAAGTAAGCGTAGGCTAGAAACCTTCTTTGCAAGGCATCTGTTTAACATTTTTCAACTGTGAGACCTGTAATGTTCTTTGCATTGTCCCTGACGATTATACAAATTAATAAAAAATGTATCCCTGTGTTCATCCCCCAGTTTCCTCTATGATGCTGTTGATGCCAAGATGTCCCTCCTCGACCACACTACTGTTATACTTACACCAAATGTGTCGCAAGATGACGATGGTACAGCTTTAAAGATACAAATCCTCTTCACTTCAGTTTCACTTTCCCTTTTGTTTCTCTTGACATGCGGTATCACACAATCTGCCATGTGACGAATCCATCACACCGCAGTCCAACAAGGAAGGAGGTTGTGTTTGATGGCTGCCCTGAAATCTTTCGAAATTAAGTTAAAGAATGTCCGACGAAATAGCTGGTGGGGTCAAGGTAGGTCTACTGTAGGCATATACACTCGGTATATCTTTTGATCTTTACAATAATCTATCGAGATTGTTTTCCAAACCAATGATAGTGTAACCTTCCGGTGACCCCTTGAGACGGGGTATCTATATCTTAAGTTCTATATCTAAATTTGATCAGGTTACTTGAGATTCTAGGTTCACATCCGATTGATAAGGAGTTTGGTTTGTAGCCTAATACACATAGGATTAATGAGACCTCCAACCCACACAACGACACAAGACCACGACTTGAGAGAATAACATATGTATTTTAAAGAAAAGACTTTCAAGGAAATATATTGCATTCGTTCTAACAGTGTTCAACTTACAATATAACCTAACTGTTACGTCAGTTTTAGTTTGTCTTGGGCCCAATAACTAAAAGAAAAACTAGAGAAAACCTGAGTACTCAGAATAAAAAAGTAAAAAAATAAAATAATCCGGTTTGGTTCCTTAATGTCGTCGTTCCTACACCTCCTGGATTTGAGCTCAATGTCCACGTAACTGATGTCCACATAATGGATCTCAAGGATGTTTTTCTTCCACGTCCTTATTCTCAAGTAGCCTGGTGCTACCAGACCATCGTACTTCATTTCATTTGTACAGAAGGTCTGGAACTGCTGTAATTGGCAAACGTTCACTCACTTGGAGGCGGGTGTCTGTTGAAGTTTAAAACTATTGGATCTGCCCAGTGCCACTCTGGATCTGCCATAACCAATCGCAATAGCGTTTGGTCGTGACGTATGTCATACGCCGGGACCGGCCGAAAACTACGTTGCGCGCATGCGCAGGCTGTGTACACAAACAAAACAAGATGAAGCGTGAAGATGTCTGTCAACGATAGCTGCAGGTTTTGTTCATCTAATTTTAGAGTTCAAGGAACAATTACAAATTCTACATTAATATTCTATAGTAAGGACAGAGATAATGTTTGCAGTCAACTGTCGAGGCTGGGTCTTGTCATTGACAATACGTCGCTACTTCGACGTCATCGTTCTCAGCCACTTCCTCTGTTCGCTGATTGGTCACACAGAAATTTGTTCAGGCAAAATCCCACTAACAAGCCCCAGCCCCAGACTGACTACTGAAGGGAAAATGAAATTTGGGCGGAAGTAGGTGGGCGGGCGGAGCCAGGCTAATTCTCAAGGCTCACAGAAGATTTCCCTTGGCCACTTTGACGGCTCTACTCTAGGATGTTTTCGGTCGAGGACATTTGAGCGGCCGCGTCATGATCCTCCCCCGGCCCTTTTTATAATTTTTTACATGTTAGACACATCCAGGGTTTCTACTTTGTGTTGGAGTCAGGAGGCCCTTCTACAGCTTGGATATTGGCTTGTCTCTCTGAGCTTTTACGATTCACAACGTTGCTTTTCAATTGATGAATACGTTACCCCAGTCTCCACTACGCTTTGCGTTTATTGTGAAGGTTATGTGTAGGGATTGACCGATATATCGGCCTGCCGATATTATCGGCGTTTTTGACGTGTATCGTATCAGACGATTTTTTATTGTTTTTTATATTATGATTTTTTTTTTTTTACCGGCATGATTTACAGACAGTTCAATAAATGTTCCTTTTTTCAATTGAGACTTATAACATTTGTTATCATCATTGTGTCATTTTTATGATGGAAATTGAGGGAGCAAAAGCAGTATCGGCTTAGCTTGGAAATCCAGACCCATATCAGAAAGCTGTAGGGTCTGGCAACGAGTAATGAAAATGGCCCAACTCGAGGGGCAGCACCAAGCATAGATTTGAAAATATCACTGCACGCAATTAGATAACACTACGAGCAATCAGAAGAATACAAGGGGTGACGTATCCAGACCAGCGGAGCTAACCAATAGATAAGACTCATGCCGTATCCGGTCGGTAAAACACCAACGCTTTTGGCCCGCCTATATCAGATACACCGATGTGATTGTTTAATGTTCTGGGGCAGGGGAATTGGGGAGTGAGTATATTGCTCGTTCTCAGAGTGACTCACTGAGCAAATTCAAATTGTGCTCTCGTGAGAACTCTGGATTTCCAGGGTAGTATCGGCTCCAAATATCGGCTCAAGAAAATTGGTATCGCGTATTGGTCATCGGCTAGGGCTGACGAAAAAAATTTGGTATCGGTATCGGCCCTAAAAAATCGGTCGATCCCTAGTTATGTGAGCTTGTGTGTCTATCGTTTTTCTTTTAGTCTATCGTTGCCAGTGTTGCACACTCGGTGTGTTCTCCGGCAGAGTAAAGCTTCTTTGCTGCGTTGATACGTCGCAATTGGCTGCACTTTGTCGCTGTCTATTTAATGTCGACTACGCCGTCTTGGCTTCACCTCATGGTGGCGTCCCAGCGTTAAACTGGGATTAAGAGTGACCGGTTATTCTGGTTTTGGTTACGGTTCATAAACGGCGTCTTTAAAGATCCCATGGCATGCTACTTTATGGATGCTTATATATAGGTGTTAGTGGGCCCCTAATACAGTATTTGAAGACGTTCAAGAAATTCAGCCTTGGTGCAGAGTTCCAGCCATTATGAGCCAGTCCCACAATGAGCTCTCCACAAACGTGCCGTTTTTAGAGGTGGGTCAAGGTGGAGGGTGGGGGTGTGGCCCTGAGCAGCTTGCGGCCACGGTACCATGCGCTAGAGTTTACAGTGGAACACTGAACACTCCGGGTGCTCCGGCGGGAGGTAACCTGATCCCAAGCCAGATCCCAAATCAGCGCGTTTGAGCTTTCATTTTTTTTAAAGATACCTGCTGCTCGTTTTACACCTAACGCAATTTTTAGCTACTGGGGGACCCAGTTAGGGCACGCTAGGGGAACTGATATTAATGTTAGAAAACCTCATAAAGTGACAATTTCATGCCATGGGACCTTTAATATCCTGTCCTCTAACCATTTATTATGGATGTTACCCGTGTCTCTTATACACTTTGCCTTTATGGAGGTTATTTGTGAGTTTGTGTGCTTGAATGAACCTTTAGTTGGTTATATACATGGTGCCATGGGGAATGTGGGCGGTGCCCAAGTTGATTGGCGCATTGCTGACATTTTCAGTATATGTGAGGGCACACACGGGACAAGCCCATAAAGTGAAGTCTAGATGACTACGCCTACAATCATAGAACTAGCGTTATAATAACATAACTATCGTTGTTTTGTTTTTTGAATTCTGAAAGTTTCCCGCTTTCTACCTGAGAGGGGCTCACTCTTACACACTGCGACTTTGAATTGAATGGAATACATTTTTTAATTGATTGCATAAATGTTTAAATTGGTTTGGAAACTAATTTCTATTTTCTATTTAATCGAAGTTTGGATTTATATATATTTTTTGTCCTGTGCTTAAATTACAGGCCCTCCACAGCGTTGCAAATGATGTAGATACCTGTAAGTGAAATTATTCATATTTTCTAATTTTATGTAATTATTTATTCGAAAAATGGGGGGGGGCAAGCATACACAAGCACACGCACAAAATGGGCCGCCTATTAACGGCAAGGACAAAGTGGTTCTAAATGTGTCGGAACAACCAGGAAGGCGAATGAACATTTAGTAAATTGTTTTTGTACACTGTCCAACTGCAAACAACAGCCGTTGGACTGCTGGGTCACTACGCCATTAATCAACCACCAGACCTCAACAAAGGAGAACCAGCCAGAGGGACCAGGTGAGGAGATGTAATATTATATTGTGCAATTAGCTCAGTTGGAAGACACTTGGATCCAAATAGACATATTGATGGTACAGTTGCATTAGTACATATTGGGCCACATTTAAATTGTCAACTGTTGTCGTGAGTGTCGTGAGTGTCGTGTGTCGTGTGTGATAAAAAAATTAAGCTAATGTACGCTTTTAGGGAATAGCATTTTCCAGATTGTAGCCTTTTGTGCCATCTTGTGGTCAGAAATCAGTGAATGCCTCTTTAATGGGGTTTTACTTTGTTTTGTAGCAGTCTTTCACTGTTTAAATATCTCTGGGATGTATATGATAATTCAGTTATAAAACATTAACATTTTTAATGTTTAATTTCTGTGTTTCCATGTAGCCTAGAGAAGCAGAGAGCATCCTCACCTACACCCAGTGGTGTCTCCCTGAAGAGTGACCGCTCCATTAATCAACCACCGGACTTAAACAAAGGAGAATCAGCGGAAGGGCCGAGGTGAGGAGATGTAATATTATATTGTGCAATTAGCTCAGTTGGAAGACACTTGGGTCCAAATGGAAATATTGATGGAGCAGTTGCATGAGCACATATAGTGCCACATTTAAAATGTCAACTGTTGTCGTTACAGAAATGATGATAATAAATATAAGGGATTAAGAAATTAAGCTATCGTACATTTGTAGGGAATAGCATTTTTCATGCTTGCAGCCTTTTGTGCCATCTTGCGGTCAGAAATCAGTGAATGCCTCTTTAATGGGGTTTTACTTTGTTTGTAGCAGTTTTTCACCGTTTAAATATCTCTCGGATTTATATGATAATTCCGTTTTAAAACATTAACATTTTTAATATTTAATTTCTGTGTTTCCATGTAGCCTAGATAAGCAGAGAGCATCCTCACCTACACCCAGCGGTCTCTCCATGAAGAGTGACCGCTCCATTAATCAACCACCAGACTTAAACAAAGGAGAATCAGCGGAAGGGCCGAGGTGAGGAGATGTAATATTATATTGTGCAATTAGCAGTGTTGGGGAGTAACGGAATACATGTACCGGCGTTACGTATTCAGAATAGAAATAGATTCAGAAAAACAAATTATAAGTAACTCTATTCCGTTTGTTACAATTTAAATAGTTGGTATTTGGAATACAGTTACATTGTTGAAATCAATGGATTACATGACGATGCTTCTCTGGGTGCTTTCACACCAACAGCATTTAGTGCACGCTAAACGAGTTTGGTCCCTTGGTTCGGTACGTTTGCGTTGGTGTGAATGCAACCACCTCACTTTGGTGCGCACCAAATCGGCCGGCGGAGACCTCCCTGAAGAGGTGGTCTCGGTTTGCTTCCAAAGTTTTGTAGCAGTCTTTCACTGTTTAAATATCTCTCGGTATGATAATTCAGTTATAAAACATTAACATTTTTAATGTTTAATTTCTGTGTTTCCATGTAGCCTAGAGAAGCAGAGAGCATCCTCACCTACACCCAGTGGTGTCTCCCTGAAGAGTGACCGCTCCATTAATCAACCACCGGACTTAAACAAAGGAGAATCAGCGGAAGGGCCAAGGTGAGGAGATGTAATATTATATTGTGCAATTAGCTCAGTTGGAAGACACTTGTATCCAAATGGACATATTGATGGAACAGTTGCATGAGTACATATAGTGTCACGTTTAAAATGTCAACTGTTGTCGTTACAAAAATGATGATAATAAATATAAGGGATTAAGAAATTAAGCTATTGTAGGTTTTTTAGGAGATACCATTTTCAGGATTGCAGCCTTCTATGCCATCTTGTGGTCAGAAATCAGTGAATGCCTCTTTAAGGGGGTTTTACTTTGTTTTGTAGCAGTCTTTCACTGTTTAAATATCTCTTGGATGTACAGTATATGATGATTCAGTTATAAAACATTAACATTTTTAATGTTTAATTTCTGTGTTTCCATGTAGCCTAGATAAGCAGAGAGCATCCTCCCCTACACCCAGCGGTCTCTCCCTGAAGAGTGACCGCTCCATTAATCAACCACCGGACTTAAACAAAGGAGAATCAGCGGAAGGGCCGAGGTGAGGAGATGTAATATTATATTGTGCAATTAGCTCAGTTGGAAGACACTTGTATCCAAATGGAAATATTGATGGAACAGTTGCATGAGTACATATAGTGTCACGTTTAAAATGTCAACTGTTGACGTTACAGAAATTATGATAATAAATATAAGGGATAAAGATATTAAGCTATTGTAAGTTTTTTAGGGGATAGCATTTTCAGGCTTGCAGCCTTTTGTGCCATCTTGTGGTCAGAAATCAGTGAATGCCTCTTTAATGGGGTTTTACTTTGTTTTGTAGCAGTCTTTCACTGTTTAAATATCTCTGGGATGTATATGATAATTCAGTTGTAAAATATTAAAATTTTTAATGTTTAATTTCTGTGTTTCCATGTAGCCTAGAGAAGCAGAGAGCATCCTCACCTACACCCAGTGGTGTCTCCCTGAAGAGTGACCGCTCCATTAATCAACCACCGGACTTAAACAAAGGAGAATCAGCGGAAGGGCCGAGGTGAGGAGATGTAATATTATATTGTGCAATTAGCTCAGTTGGAAGACACACATTGAAGTACACATATTGATGGTACATATGGGGCCACATTTAAATAAATTGTGATAGAATATTGTAAATATAGGGGATATAGACCTGAAGCTATTGTATGTTTTTTCAGGAGATAACATTTTCATTATGGATGCCTTTTGCTCCCTCTTGTGGGAAAAAATCAATGACTCCCTCTTTGATTTGGTTTTACATTTTTTTGTAGGGGATTTTCTGTGGGGATATACATAATCAGTCATTTGTAAAACATTTCCCATATTCTTGTCTCATGTAGCCGAGATGAGCATCCAAGCAATACTTCTGGGACGGCTGACGTACTCGACTTTTACAATGGAGAATCGGAGGAAAGGTGAGGATTTTTCAATCAAAGAATATTTTCTTCAAGATTTCATTCAAAAGCTTTAGCACTGTTTGAAAGGGTGCTAAGCAGACAGTCAGACAGTCATAAATATTTTGTTGATCAAGTAGGATTACTAGGTAGGTGGTATGTTGATGGACGGCTTACAACCTTACTTAATTGTTTTTGTTGATGTATGTGTGTCATCCCTAGCATTCAAGAAAAAATAAAGCAAGCTGCCAAGGAAAAAGGTAAGACATTCATTGGGATAAAACATGAATGGAATCTCCAGTCCTTGGCTATGAATTATTTTCATTCTTGTGTGCATCATCATATTGCTCTCTCTCTTTTGCATTCAAATTGTTGTATCACTTTATCTCTTTATTCAGCCAAGAAAAATCTCACAGAACACCTTAAGAAGACAATCATCAATCAGTATGGGACATGCCTGAGGGATGAGGAAATTGAAACTGACCTGTTCATCACAGGCAAGCAGAAAGACAAAAAGGGAGGTAGAGAGATCGAAACTGGAGCAGACCACAAAAGAACACAAATTGAATATAATGAAATATTTAAATTCAAAACCAAAGGCTCTATAAAAAGAGTGCTAACAAAGGGGATGGGTGGTATTGGTAAAACCTTTCAGGCACAGACACTCATGTTGGACTGGGGAAGGGGAAAAGTTTACCAAGAAATTGATATGTTATTTGCAATCAATTTAGGTGAACTAAAATCAGCAAAAAATGAAAGTCTGGAGAAACTACTTGATCATTTCCTTGGAAAAGACAGTGAACATAGAACATCAGATTATAAAGACTACAAAATAGCATTTGTGCTTGATAGTTTGGATAAATGCCAACTTCCTCTTGACTTTGATTCCAAAAGTGACTTGACTAACACCAGAGAGCCAGCTTCTATGGACAGGCTACTGACAAACCTCATCAAGGGAAATCTACTGCCGTCTGCTTGCCTGTGGATTCTAACCCAACACTCATCTGCTGATAAGATTCCCGCTGAGTTCATTGACCGAGTGACTGAGTGTCAAGGTGTGTTAACCATCTATCCATTGATCTATACAGTAGGGCTGCGCGATTCTGGTAGAAATGACGATATACAGAGGGATATATCCACTACACACCTACCAAATCTTTTGTAAGGAAAATACTTTGTAAGGAAAAAAGTATATCAATACAATACAATACAATACAACTTTATTTATCCCTCTAGGGGAAATTAGTTTGAGCAGCTTGTTACATACAGTACATAAAGTAACATACAAACAACAAATACACATAGACAACTACGGAGCATTTAGTAGTTGAATTGCAGAGGGGATGAACAACTTGGAATGTTAGTTCTACAAGCATGTAAAGCATAACGACGCCCTGATGGCAACAGACAAAATTCACTTGTAAGAACATGTCTAGAAGAAGACAATGCCTGCTGCTTTCCTTTGTCCCTTTGTTTCACTCCTGTGCTCTTGGAACAGATGTTAACAATACTGTTCAGGCTGTTCAGACTGTTCAATACGGTTGTCTTTTACTGTGAGGCTGTGAAACCAGCAGATAAAAGAAAAGCTCAGGAGACTCAATAAAAGATTGATAAAAACGAGGATGACGGGACTGACAGAAAAGGAATTTAGTTATTAAATGTACATCCCAAAGTCAGCTCTAGGGGAGCGGCCCATGCACCTGCAGAGGGTGCCTGAGTGTCTACTTTTTTCTAAGACCTTCCTTGGCCCAAATTAATGGACTCATGTCCTTGAGTAATATTGATGGCATTCTTATTGGTTTTCCGACTTGGCGCACCTCAGGACTTTGGGTTGTAAAAACAGAGCAGGATTTATTTTTGCCATGAAAACTTATTTCAGAATTCTGAGATAATTATCTTGTTATTTCAGAAAAACAAATCAGAATTATAAAATAGCATAGGGGGCGTGTTAAAGGAGAACTCCGGCAATTTGTAACCCCATGATCGTCTTCCTGAGGGTCACCCCATGTTGAGGGAATTAACAAACCAGATGAATATTGATCCGACCTAGCCAGAGATCTGCACTGGCTGCTGGCCCTACGAAATAGCTATAACGCTAACCTATGGGGGCAAGCACTTTATCCGCTTTTGGGGCTTCTTAATACATTCAGAAAACCATTCCAAGACCTATGTAACACAAGTTGGTTCCTTATGAGACACCACCCTGCTCGTTTAGCTTCAATAGTGGTGCACAGTATCAACTTAGTGTTCTCAGTGCTCTGCTAAACACTTTTTTTTGTTTTCTGCTAAACACTGTTACGTGTTATATCCCATTATTTTCATGGTCGATGGCACAAAAATGCTAATATGCTAGAATCATGGTCATACAGTAACAAGAAAGAATTGGGCTAAGAATCAAGACAATGATTTTTTGACGATTAATCGTGCAGCCCTACTATACAGTATATTTAAGCTATCTATACATCTATACATTTATCTATCATCAATCTATACTTCTATCTTGCAGTAACCACTAACCCTACATTTCTGCTTCCTCTCTGCATTTCTTTTAGACTCTGTGAAGCGACGACAGAAGCTTACCACAAGCATGAAGAAACGGTTCACTTATGACTTTTCAAATAACAACGATTTGACTCATCCGAACCAAAGTAACACTGAACACATTGTAAAGAAGAACAGCGATGCTTTGGGGAATGTCGAGGCAATATCTGTTGCTGATATTTTCAAAGCAAAAAAAGCTGAACCAATCAAAACGGTTCTTACAATTGGAGAGCCTTTTATTGGAAAAACCTTTCATGCACAGAAATTCACAAGAGAGTGGGCAAGACATGTCGCTTCACGCTCCACCCAATTTATTAATTTTTTTTGGCGAAAAGAACAGGACACAGAAATTGTATTCCATCTAACTTCCCACCAACTATCTAAGTTCAAAGAAATAAGCTTGGTAGGACTCCTGAACGATGTCTTCACAGAAACTCGACAGTTTGTAGTATCTGACTATGAAAAGTATAAGCTCATAATTGTCCTGGACGGTTTGGATGGGCTTTCACTAGACTTTGACGACGTTAAAATCCTGAGCGATGTGGAAGAGGCGGCCCCTGTTAGTAGGCTGCTTTCAAATCTCATCAGGGGGAATCTGCTTCCGTGTGCCCAGCTCTGGATACTCTCCAGGCCTCTGGCAGCCCAGATAATCCCCTCTGAATTCATCCACAGACAGACAGAAATACGAGGTAAGCAATTAGATGTATGATTAATTTGTGTATAAAACCAAAAGCAACATATGATTCACAATCCATTATACGTTAAGTGTTTGCCTGCACTAAATCTGTTTTGTTTCCTTCACATTTTATTTCCATTCAGAAAAGCCTGATTTTGCGAGCCAGAGCAAACTTAAAGCTCATTTGATCAAGCAGTTTCAACGAGTCTCCGAAGGGATCACCCAACAAGGAAAGTCAGCACTTCTACATGAGATCTACACAGAGCTATACATCATAAAGGGTGAGAGTGACGATGTCATTGGTCAGAACGAAAGCAGGCGGGTTCAAGCAGCATCATTTGAAAGTGGGAGACAGGAAACAGAAATCAAACATCATGACATCTTCAAATCAGGACAAAATGGAGAAATAAGAAAAGTTCTTACCAATGGAATTGCAGGGAGTGGAAAGACAATTGCTCTACAGAAGTACATGTTGGACTGGGCGGAAGGTGCAGTCAATCAGGGCATATATTTCCTCTTTACATTTCCCTTCCGGCAGCTGAATTTGATGAATACTGAAGAGCACAGCTTTGAAGAAATTATAAATTGCTTCTTTCCAGAAATGAAGACATCAGAAATCACAAATTATGACAATTACAAAATCCTTATTGTTCTAGATGGCTTCGATGAGTGTCGGCTGGATCTTAATTTCAGAGAATGTATAGACTGGTCAGACATGAGAAAGCCAGCTCCCTTGAACGTCCTGCTGACGAATCTCATCAAGGGAAACCTGCTTCGCAAAGCACAGCTCTGGATCACTGCGCGGCCCGCATCCTCCAGAAACATTCCTCCGGAGTACATCGACCTGGTTACCGAAGTCCGTGGATTCAATGACCTCCAAAGGGAGCAATACTTCAGAAAAAGATACGATCCAGACCTGGCCGAGCATATCCTCTCCCACATCAAAACCTCAAGGGCACTTTACATCATGTGCTACATTCCAGTCTTCTGTTGGATTACCTCCACTGTGCTGGAAGACTTGCTGCGTAGCGAGGAGAAGGTGCACATGCCCAAGACTTTGACCGACATGTACATATGCTTCCTCTTGTTACAGTGCAAACTGAGCATTGAGAAATACCATGGTGGTGATGAGACAAAGGTCTGGACCGACAAAAACAAAGTCACTGTATTGTCCCTCGGGAAGCTGGCGTATGAGGAGCTGAAGAGGGGCAACTTGGTCTTCATAGAAGAGGACCTAAATCAACGTGAAATGGACATCACAGCATGTGCTGTCTACTCTGGCCTGTTTACACAGAACTCAATGGAGAGTTATGATCTGATAAAGCAAAACCTGTACAGCTTTGTCCATCTGAGTATTCAGGAATTCCTTGCTGCAGTGTATGCCTTTGTCACATTCGTCAACACAGGGGTAAATGTGCTCACTGAGCCTGCTTCTACAGTCGGAGGCCAACCTGCATCCGACTTCTACACCTGTGCTGTGGACACAGCTTTGGAAAACGACAATGGAGATTGGGACATGTTCCTTCGCTTCCTCCTTGGTCTTTCCCTAGAGACAAACCAGAAGCCTCTGCGTGATCTGTTGGTGAGCCAGGCAGGAGGACACCAGACTGAGACCAACAAGGACACAATTGAGTACATCAAGACTAAGATCAATGGAGACGTCAACGCAGAAAAGCGCATCAATCTGTTCCACTGCCTGAACGAGCTAAATGACCATTCTCTAGTGAAGGACATAAAGGATCACCTTCAGAAAAAAAGCCTTGCATTTGAAAAATTCACACGTCCACAGTGGTCCGCGCTGATGTTTGTCCTATTGACATCAGATGCAGATCTGGATGTGTTTGATCTGAAAAAATACATCAAATCAGAGGAGGTTCTTATAGGAATGCTCCCCCTAGTGAAAGTCGCCAGAACAGCTTTGTAAGTATTTCCGCATATTGTTGCTCAGGTTTTATTTAATTTTGTGTGAGTAATACTGTCAGCTTTTGGTCGGCTAAGCAAACATTGTGCTAAGCGAAAAACAGTGGTCTGCACTCAGCTAACTGTGAGGTTAGCAGGTATTACATTTGGGGTTTCAAGGCTTTTGGACTCATCTGCATCTTTTTTATTGCATATATATCTCTGTCTATATATATAGAGAGAGATATTTATATACTTTTTGGATGTTGGTTAAAAATGTATTTGCAAGTTTATATCGAAAAGATGCTGTGGGATTCTATTTTTTGGACTGAATTTTTTGATTTTTTGGGGGGATAAATGATATGAATATGATATATTTATATCAGCTTGGCACCAAAAGGTTTGGTTCCGAGGTGTTGAACCTGAACCTCAATGCCCATCCCATTCTCGCTACAGGCTGAGCTGGTGTGACCTCACTGCCAAGTCCTGCGAAGGCTTGGCATCCTCAATCCTGAAGTCCAGCTCTTCTAACCTAACAGTGCTGGACCTCAGCCACAATGACATCACAGATGCAGGAGTGGAAAAGCTTGCTGAATGTCTGAGGAGCAAATGCTGCAGGCTTGAGGTTCTCAAGTAAGTGCATGTTGTCACATTGTATGCTTCATGCACACGTAAGTGAATTTAAACTTCAAACATGACCACAGGCTTAGAGCTCTGTATGATTATACCTTGTTTGCCCTGATGCTTGGCCTTTAGGTTGTCAGGCTGCCAAGTGACAAACATAGGCTGTCTGTCGCTGGCATCAGCGCTTGAACTCAATCATTCACAACTGCAAGAGCTGGACCTGAGCTACAACCACCCAGGAAAGTCTGGAGAACAGAGGCTCTCTGCCATAGCTGCTGATCCAAAAACAAGTCTGAAGACACTCAGGTAGCACCTGTGTGTGTGTGTGTGTGTGTGTGTGTGCCATATGTAGCTGTTCAACAAATTCTTATGAAATTATTGATTGGTAATGTAGTGTTTTAATTGTGTGTGTGTGTGTGTGTGTGTAGCAGAGGCCGGTTCAACCGCTTGCGGGTCTCGAACCTGCCACCTCTCGAACTACGACACTACCGGCATGGGAGTGGAACGTTCTAACCACTGAGCTAAAAGCCCAGGCTTCTAACTCAGCGGCTAGAAGCATTCTTAAGGCTAGGGGTGTGAGGATTTACAAACGTACTAACGCCTGCTAGCCCAGGCTAGTTGGCATCCGTTACATGTGTGTGTGTGTGTGTTTTCACAGAATTGACCACGGGGGAGAGTGCAGACTAAAGCCAGCTCTAAAGAAGTGTAAGTGTTTAGCTGGAATACATCTATACACGATACATAATCAAACTTTCTGCTTACTGATTTAGGATAATAGGATCACATTAATATTGATATGACAGAAAAGACATGAAAGATGATATGATACAATGGTAACACCGTCTTGCATTCACTCTTTGTCCTTCAGATGGCATTGTGCTCACGCTTGATGCGAACACGGCCAGCGAGAGACTGCTCGTCTCTGAGGACGGTAGAACAGCAAGGCGAAAGGAAGCCAAGGACATAGAGGCTCTCCCCCCGGTCCGCAAGCGCTTGGTCAGTAGTCCCCAGGTGCTCTGTGAGGAGGAACTGACTGGCCTCTGCTACTGGGAGGTGGAGTGGAGCGGGCAGGTGGCTGTGGCTGTGGTTGATAGTCAAATCAATAGGAAGGGGCAGAGCTGTAGGTTTGGAACCAATAAGATGTCTTGGAGTCTGGTCGGCAAGGTAAAAGAAGATAAAGTGATGTACGAGTCTTGGTCAGACTCAAGGAGTGGGAAACACCAGTGTTGTAATGAAACAGGCCCCATGGGTCCTAGACTCGGAGTGTTTCTGGACAGGGATAGGGGTATGCTGACGTTCTATGATGTTTCATCTGAAAAGCAGAGGCATATTTACACTTTCAATGTTCGGTTTGATGGGCGTAAGCTCTACCCTGGGTTCTGGTTGAGTAAAGGCCATGTGACACTCTGTGAGATATGAGTGCATTCAACGTTTGTCAGTTGGTAAATTAGTATTCATGGCCTCGCCCACCGTGGCTTGCCCAAGGGAAGACAGTACAGTATTGAGTTTGTGCCAGTGCTATTTGTGGCGATAACAAATTAACGTTGAATCTCTTGGCCAAGAAAGAAAAGTTGAGGAAGAAATGGTTGGATTGGACATTACCACTATTTCAACATTTACGCTGCCCAGGAACGGCGAATGAATACAGAAAGAAGAGCTGAGCTGAACTCCGCCGTGCCCCGCGGCCGCCGTGCATCGCGGCTGCCGTGCACTGGCCGCCGTAAACCAGCCTCCGTGCACCAGGTCCGGGAGCTCAGCTCCGGCCGCCACGGTGCCCCAAGGCAGTTCTTCTTTCTATATTCAATCGCCGTACCCGCAGGTGTGCACCGCGGGACGCCGGGAGCTCGGACGGTGCACGGCGTCTGGGGCACGGCGACCGGGGCACGGCGACTTGGGAACAGCGACCGCGGGGACGGGCGCCCTTCCTTCTCCCTTTCTCTGAGTCTCTCTGTGAGTTTAATTGGTTTTATTACTGTGACGAACAGTGCTGTTAGCCAATCAGAGCCATTTGCATGTCATGATTAAGAGCCAAAATCAGGTCGTTCCTCCCCGCCCACCTCCTCCACCACACTAGAACAGTGTGAAACAGGAGCACCAGAGCATTTTTTTCACCAAAACCGACTTACAGGGCATTTATTGCTACTATTGACCAACGCAAAATTAATGAAAAAATGGTGCAATGACACCTTTAATCAACTCTTTCAGGCAAAAGCATATCAGTCTTAATCTGAGGGCTGATGGTAATTTAAGTTGCAGTTGAATCTCAAAACTGTGTACTGTATCGGCTAAGCAAAAAATTCAAGATGACTTTGGGGTATGAACTAAAGAAAATACACAAACCATACCAACACTCACACTCACACTTACACCCTAACACAAATATTCCACGTCGTGTTTCGCCGCCACTAAACACTGCAGACTAGCCTGCTTATTAGACATGAATGAGTCAAGCATAAATTCAAACGTAAAAATGCCTTCTAACTATGCTCATTATTATTATGATTTAGTTGTTTTTGTTATATTTGCGTTATATCATGTGTGATATCATGTGTTGATGATTTGATGACTTTAGTGGTACTCCTAAAGTTAAAGGTAGGGAACCACTGGTTTAGAGGATATTGAGACATGGGACCGTTCCTATTGTCATGTGTTGGTACTGGAAGCAGCCAGAAACAGGCATATATTTCTTATTTATTCTATACAGTTGGATGTCCCAATTGTTTGGAAATTGTTTTGCTGGAAATGTGATTAAATGTGAAATCAAACACAAAGCCTTTGCTCTCTTTTCACATGTTTTCACATTTGTTTTACATTTTGAATCATTCAAAAGTTCAGTTCAATCATTTTCAATTAATCCATCAGTCAATACAGGAGGTCAAAATCAGTGGAAAGCAGCAACTTCTGACACGAGGCATGCTGATGAGCCTTGAAAACCACGAATGTAATGTTTTAACACAAATAATCTTTGTTCATTAAAAAAAAACATTGAACATTTAGTTCAGTAAAAATGATGTTGTATGTCCGCAGATATAGCACATGCATATGCAGCATTAAAAACATGCTCACACATGAATACATGAATGTAGAAAACAGAAGTGGACTGCAGGAGCTAGTATCCCCTGGACACCAGTAAATCCAGGCCAGCTACAACGATCATCCGTTAAGGGATACCCCAAACATTGTGTTCCTATAGGGCCCACTTATCTACTTGATCAGTGCTCGACTAGCCAGGCTGATAGTGAACACACATGAATTTGAACTATGCAATGATCTTAGTATTTATTACATAATAGCAACAAATGTCGCTTTGCTTGGTGCCTATCCGGACAGGAATGATCCTTCCCCTTTAGCTATGGGTGTGTTTCTCTTGAACTTCATTCCACACAGCTAGGTCATTTGCTTTAACGTATGGGGATCAAATCCTGTCCAAGCCAGCACCAACAGTGCAAAAGGGATGAAGTATTGGCTGCAAACACGCTCCTAAATGGACACATCTGTGTTTTCAGTTATGTCATATCAAGTCCATTCATCCTGAGGCACATCAGGGATTGAGGTATTTAACCCAGCATGTTAGTTACTCCTCAGAGATTGAAACATCTCCGTAATCATCCTAAAGTTTTCAGACCCCCACATCTGAATTCTGATTCTATATGGGTGGGGATTTTTGTTTGGAGACCGGGAGCAAATCATCACCTCCAATCAGAAACCTGAGCCCAGAGTCCCAGCGGCTCATTGGCTGGGGTTCTTTCACCGGAGAACATTCTAGAATGTCATACGCAATTGGAGCTTTGAGCAAAAGGCGCACTTTGTAGATTCTGATCTAGAGCACAAACTCATGAATTAATACATTAATTAATTGATTTGAGGATTTTTTCTTTTTTTTTACTGAAATCAAAACATTGAAATTAAATGATTAATTAAATGTTATTAAATGTGCAGTGAACCTTAATGAGATCCTTCAGTGAGAGGATTTCTTCACTTTTCTCTGAGAGTATGAAAGTGTCTGTGCCTACCTCTCTTTTGCCGGCATCCCCAAGTAAACGACCAAAGGAATCAATATTGTCCTCCGCTCCCCTTAGCTTTTCTTTTCTGCTCTGTCTTATACCGATGTGCCCCATAGTGATATAACCTGACCTCCACGAGGATCTCAAGAGATAGACGTTTTACTAGACAGCTTGTCACATGTGATTACCACATGTACGCACACACGCGCACACACTCACACACACACACACACACAGTGGTCTCTTAATGTGGAGCTTAGAATAATTTTCATTCAAGTCATTTTAAGTAATTGGAATCACAACGTTGTTATAGCACACAACTTGTGTGTACACAGTAGAATCACTCATAATGTGGTGCCTCCTGCACCACATAAAATATATATATTATATATATATAGAGAGAGAGAGAGAGAGAGAGAGAGAGAGAGAGAGAGATAACAGCAGCACGATGCTGAACCATGTGTGTAGGAGATCTGGTTAGGGACTGTTCATTATTTATTATTCATTATTCATTATTAAGACGCACCGACATGGCGGAATCAATATGACCCCCCCCCGACAATTCATTAACTCAATATAATGTCACATCACAAATATTGAGTGACGAATGGTCAGTTATTAATATTTCACATCAATGAAATTGTGTAACGAACATCTGCCATTCTACAAAGCACACTGGGTTATAACAAGGACTCGTCACTGGACTTGCTTCCTGAGTCATTGTTTATTTTAGCAGGTATAGCCGAAGCTGACATTTTTTTCTGTTTCTCAGACGAGCGTCAATTTCAGAGCTTTAACTAAATGCTACCACCTTCCTCAAATGCATTGAAAAGGCTGTCACAATTTCACAAATAATCACCGCTCACTGAAAGAATATGTGAAGAATACGTATATTTACGGGTGGCGTCCAAACAGACCTCTCTCGCTTTACTCGAACGCCACAGCGCAAGGCCAAGGAGGAGTAACTGCTACCCAGCAAAAAACTAACATGAAGGATAAACGTGGCGTGCAGAGGGGTAGGTGCCTGAAGTGCGACGAATGCGTGGACTATGACCAGCCACCACAGGGCAATGCCTGCAGCTACTGTAAATGCACACCAGTCAACCACCAGCAAGTCCCAGAGACAGAGTTGGGTTAGATATGGGAAAGGTATATTAATTATGTTACTTACATTTGACATGCTTTATGTTCCTAGCGTTTCTGCTGGCAGTAGAAGCGTTAAACAAATGTTTACTTTGCTAGGCATCGTGGAACCAGTCAGCTTCAGATATGATCCATCTTGTGGAATCGCATTCAGAAGAGCTTTGGGCCCTGTTTCCTGACAATGTCCATAGCGTGCTACGAAGACTCCTACATTTAGACATATCATAGACATATCTAGGCGTGGTTCCCGAACGGTCTCTTAGGAGTCTTCTTAGGAAACACTCCTTACGTTGTTTGTGCTGAAAACGTGCTTTTCCATTTCATGTGCAGGTGCATGACAGCATTCTAAAAGATATTGCAGTCTTTGCGAATAAAACATTGCTTGAAATCTTTCTAGTAGGCTTAAACATTTATTTAACCATGGGTGATAGCATAGCCTACACTGATTTAAAAAAAAATAATATGATATAGAAAATATAGAAACAGCGGAGGAGATTGAGGCAATCACATCCTTAATTACATCTGTTGCAGCTGTTCAAATTAGGCTATTTTCTTTTTACAAAGGTGTCTGACTTATTATTTATGAAAATAGACATTTTCAAATGAAAGCTAAATTTTGAATCGTTTATTTAGCCTATTATATAATAGGCTGCTGTTTATGCTGAGACTGCTTTGCTTTTTGCTACCTGTCTGTGTGCAGGCTTTGCGCACCGTCAAGGGAAAGAAGGGAAAAAGGGAAAATAATCTTTCGACTGCTTATTAAGTTCACTCGTTGCTTATAATGGTTTATTCATTTCCCAGTATCATTTCCTTAATTTAGAAGACGGTTTTGTTCATTTTAAAATTGTAAAATAAATACAATCATTTTTTGAAGTTGCGAGTTTTTGAAATTATTGGAAGCAAGTCGAGCTGACCTCGCCTGCTGTACCGTAGCCTATATATGTAGGCTACTGTACTGTATATAATATTGGTGAAACACGACACTGCCATTGTGGCAGTTCCATGCGCAACGGGGATTTCTAAAGGTTACTGTAGTGGCGGCGACTAGCGTCAGGAGCAACATCACTACGGTAGAGCTAAGAAGGTTCTACGAACGCTTCAGACCAACCTTACCAACGAACGACATAGGCTACGAAAGAGATTCGTAGCAAAGAACGTTTCGGGAAACACACGTGATGTTAAGGTAGAACTTAAAATAGAGGTTACGAATGACGTAGCGTTAAGAAGGCTTTAAGAAGGTTTCAGGAAACCAGGCCCTGGCTCGTTGTTGTTAACATGCCTGTGATTAAGGGGGAAGGGTCAGGTGTGGTTCATCATGGGGGTGGGGTGGGGGCCGAGACTGAGAGCTACATGGAAAAATATGCTCCAAATGCACTTTTTTAAGCACTTTGAAATGTTGCTGTTTCATGACAAAAATTGAGGATCCCCCCCCCCCCCTCAGCCTAAAAATTGTTGGGTGACCCACCCTCAACAAAGAATATTAAGACATACCCCCCCCCCCCCCCACACCCCCTATTTTCCTCCGGTGGTCGATTCCATAAATTCTGAATGGTCCCTTAGTATCTTCTTAACAAACTTTCATTTTCTAACTGATCTTTTGTTAGATGTAGATCAGCTTCAGTTCAACTCTACTCTATTATGAATGCAAAGGCAACATTTTACAAGGCTGCTGTATTAAAGTGTCGATTGACCCTGGCTGTTTCGGTACCCATTTTGGCAAAATGTTGCTGGGTACCAGACTGTATTTGGTAGCAGTGTCACAACTGACTCACTTGTCAGTGGATCAGTGTGAATGCTGTGCCGCACTGTTTACAGTTTACCCAACCATTCTGCAGATTCAGCATCAAATCAGTAAATGTATTTCCTGAAGACCACCATATATGCGCATGCACTTCAAGATGCACAAACTGTATGTTTGCATGTGAAGTAATCTGCATCCATTCATCAATGCACACAATGCACACACAGTCACTCTGTCAAGCTACCAGTGTGTGTGTGTGTGTGTGTGTGTGTGTGTGTGTGTGTGTGTGTGTGTGTGTGTGTGTGTGTGTGTGTGTAATGTGCCCAGTGGAACCATTTAACCTGTGCATTCCAGGGAAGTACTTTTCATCCATCAGTTAAGGACCTGGCTAACACTCACACAAGAACCCAAGAACACACTCTCACAGACACACACACACACACACACACACACACACATATACATATAAAAATACACACATTAGATCAATGTCTTCAATGAGCAGGTAGGTACATATGGAAAAATACTTTGTCCTGTCACATACACACACACACACACACACACACACGCACACACAACACACACATCCTTAGGCTCATGACAATGGTTATTCATGAGGAGACAGTGCTAAAGGTGACATCCAGATGTCCCTAAAGAAAAAGCTTTAACCTTTGACCCCACAAGTGTCAAGAAGTAGCTTGCTTTTCCCCTAGGAGAGTTCATGGCCGCATGCCGATTCCTTGAATTCTGCTCACCTCTTTCCCAACGTTTCTTAATCTGTGCTAGTCCACCGTTCTAATATAGTGCTTTATAAACTACACTTCCCATGTTCTAGTTACAAATTATTTTGATTATTAATTCATATCGAGGGTGCACATTATGTCTCTCATGGATGATGAATTAATTCCCCTAAAGATGGATTTAGATGTTTTATTTCTGTCTCATAGATAGATAGATAGATAAACCTTTATCACCCCAAGGGGAATTTGTCTTGCACTTGGACCCTGTCTATGTTCGGCTCTTCATTTGTCCTTCATTTTCTAAACCTTAAACATTACATGGCCATTCCAGACAGCGACACACACACACACACACACACACATAGATACACATCACATATCACACAAATAAGCACATATAACAGAGTGAGAGAGAACAAAGTTCAGCACACATAAACAGGGAGGCATTTCCCAGGCCGAGTCCCCCCAGGCAGCCTCTCTGTTGCGTATCAGTTTGAGGCAAATATTGAGTCTGGCTCCACAATGAGAGCTGCATCATATCTAATCTCCAATAACCATTAGCAGCTGCACGCTTCACAGCAATTAGAGCAGCACAGGAAGCAAGTGAAAGAAAGGGAAGGAAGGCAAGGAAGGGAGGAGGAAAGACAGACAGAAATAGAGGAGAAAGAAAGAAACGAAAGAGAGGAAGAAATACGAGAATATAAAGAAATTAAGAATTAAGAAAGAGAGAAAGAAACGTGAAAAGAGTGAAAGGAAGACAGGTTAAGAGAAACGTTAAAAAAAAAAAGTTCAGAGAGATGAAAGAGACACCAAAGGTATGTGAAAAAAGAAAGTGTAATTTTAAAGCAAACTTGTTTTTCCTGATTCTTCCCCCTCTCTCTGTCTGGCAAAGATATTAACTTGAAGGGAGATGCAGATGAAGTGATGGAACACACTGCAGACAAAGGTCTATTGGCTTTTTCATTACAAGCTTGGTGGTGCTAATCTAACGCAGACCGTTCAACATGTTTGCACTCCCGTGGCCACTCTTAGTCGTAGATTATTTCTATTTCTACTTATTTCCCCTGCCTCTTAGTGGTCTGTTAATGGGGACCGTGGGAACCTTTTATACATTATAAGTCATTGGACTTGCAAACAATTTATGTGGATATACAGTATGTGAATGATACAATAACCACCCCCTCCATACATACACACACACAGGCATAGACACACACACACACAAAAACAGAGACACACACACACGTTTGCTCACGCACACAAACACACACACACACACACAAACACACACACACACACACACAGATACACACCTCCCTAAAACGTTATTACTAAAGGCAGGGTGTGGGGACGGGCCTAGGCTACCACCTAACACTAATGGACTAATCCATTACAGTGGACTGGGAAAACACAGCCTAAGTGGGCCAACATTAGCCAAACTGGGGTCAACTTAAAGTTGTCTTTGTGTGTGTGTGTGTGTGTGTGTGTGTGTGTGTGTGTGTGTGTGTGTGTGTGTGTGTGCGTGCATGTGAACAACAACTCCACGTCAAAATGATTAATTCGTTTTTTCATGTGTTTGTACATGCATGCCCTGTGTGTGTGTGTGTGTGTGTGTGTGTGTGTGTCTATGCCTATGTGTATTTGTGTGCGCTAGAGAAGTAGGTAACAAAGTATTTTCCGGTTAATTTAGTCAGACACAGATTCTGCAAACATTTTGTCCATGAATAACCAATTCTAGCTGTTCCCCATCTGTTGACTGGCCACACCGCATACAGAAATGAGAACAGAGCCAAAACAAAAAGCATTTCATAAACATAAATGTTTGCTGTGAGCAGTGCAAAAGGTCAAGCAGGCCGTGCTTTTTGCGTTGCGTTCTGCATAACTCTAACTGTTCTCACGAACAGCCAATCATCTTTAATAGCGTCCAGAGTGTTCTGGTTGTGGATGCAGCGAGAGATAAGTGTTATTCTTTTTTTATTTCTGCTAACATGTTCACTCAATTCAAATGTGGACTCGCACCATAACAGTCAGAAACGGTTTCCCATCTGTTTCATGTCGTCATCGCAGTTATTATTTTCGTCTTCTTGTTTCTTCGGTCCATCTCATCTTACCACTGTGCACATGCATGTGTGTGTGTGTGTGTGTGTGTGTGTGTGTGTGTGTGTGTGTGTGTGTGTGCTTGCGTGTGTCTTTTCGTATGTGTGCATGCATGTTTGTTTGTGTGTGCGTGTGTGGGTGGCGGGGCTTGCCTATCATGCACAACCTTTGACCGCTATCCGTGGGTCAACCCTCAGAAGAACAGTCCTGTTTTTACCAACCAACCTCCTGAACTTTGACCTCAACTTTAGTGTCATGACCAATTAGGAGCAGCAGCAGATGAATGAGCTGCCAGCTAGCAGAAGATACGGCAGCCTGACTTTACCTCCTTCATCTCAGGATAATATCTTTGTGGAGATTCCACGTAAAAGCATTCCTGCTGCTATATTATCTGCAGACAAGTGATCTTCATAGGTTGAGCTGCTTATTTCAATTTTAACCAATTCCACTGATTTCATTTACCATCCTATGAATAGGGTGGTATACCTTGTTTCGTAATTGATGCTACATTTCTACTTTCATTACATCAAATGACAAATTATTTACAATTATTAAATGATTCAGTTCATTCTTATGCTAGCAACTTACTTTTTCCCTGTTACTCTTGTTGGCTTCATTTGTCTCTCCGGTAGAGGAGGACAATTTGCAACAGTTGTGCGATACAGTTTTTATAATCCAGCAGTCTTGCACGTTTCCGCAGTCTATGCTGCCCTCTCGTGGCGTTTCAGTGAAACGTTTGAAACCACATCTATGTTGCAAAGTCTCAAGCCAAAGATCAGCGATACGAGAATTTAGGTAGCTTCGGCATAGTTGGGTAGACATGGAGCTTCTGATTTATGTGGACTCATTCTAAACTCATCTAATGTTGATTTGTAGGTCCCTTCTTACCAAATAACTCAATTATTATGTAAATGATGAGTTCATTTAGTTATTTTTATAATGATATACAGAAAATTGATCTGTTCCAGGACTTATTCAATTAGACAAAACAAACAGGTTTGCCATGATGCCGTCATACACCCAGCAACCTCTGTGCCATGTTCCTTCCCCTACTGCATTCCTATAAGCCCTGACACCCAGCTGAAGAGTTGGCCAGGAGGGTGGGAACATAGGAAGACTTAACAGTGAGCTGCAGCCTCTCCAGCCGCAGGTCAACAAGGACACTGGAGAGTAAGCTGCTTTTCTGGTGGAAAGAACAAGGTGGTGATAGATGTGTTACCAGATGGAGAGAGGGTGAATTAGAGGCAGAGATGGTTGCCTACTGCATTTATTTCTACAGTGAATCTACTTGATCCCCGCAGTCACATGGAAATAGACCTACAACAAAATCAATACCGGCTGAAAAGAGTGCAAAAAGTACACTGCAAGGGTTGTAAGTTGTTTCGTCCTTTGTCGATAGCTTGCAGATGGAAGGGTTTCTGGAGTGGCAGCTTCTGAACAGTTTTCTCTATCATTATGGGCCTTCCAGTCAGCAGCCCTCTCCACTTGCTCCCCTCAGCCAATCACAGAGCCTGCAGCCCTCATCCACTACAGGTTATTAGTATTAAAGCCCCTCAGCCATGACCTCCTCCAATCTCCAGGCTATTCTTCTGCCTCCTGTTAGTCCAGTGGGTTTGAACCTGGGAACCAAGCCTGGAGTGCTACTACCAGCCACCATTCATCAAAAGCAACCTTAATCAATCAGCTGCACACTTAGAGACCACGGTCAACGTTAGGGGGGCAACACGTTGAAGATGCACGTCCATGCATTCTAGTGGTTCAGGTGTTTGACTCTCCTCTGCCTTTGGGTTAAACGTTTGTGCTAAATGACCTAACTAGTACTGAAGAGATGACGTTTAAGGAAAGAGGAAGGAAAAAGTCATTAAATTAATCTGGTTCTTCTGGATGCCTCCCCGAAACAGGACACGTACACGATTGTTATTTTTTGATTATTACCACCAACACTAATGGAAACTTGTGTAGCACCTTTTTATGCATGCAATTTCCAACTCAAAGGGCTTCACACAGAATATTCAAATTACAATAAAGATGATAATAAAACCATTATATCATGGAGCAAATAATAAGCCATCAAGAGCTTCCACAGCGAAGAAAAAAACAGCTCTTACGACAGCTCTTATGACGTGCTGTCCGGCTGGACATCTCCACCATCTTGGTGTGTCGGAGCTCTTCAAGTATTTGTGTGCGTTTCCATTTCCTCCGGCCTCCTCCCAGAGGGGCTGATGGCTCCACGCACCAGAGCATCAGGAGCAGGGGGAGGCCAGCCAACATAAGCAGGGAAATCTGTAGGGATTCCTCTGTAAATGTTTGTGAGTGTGTTCTTCTGATTATGTGTTTGTGTGTGTTCATACAGATGCTTAGCATATTTCATTACGAAAAGACATTTAATTTATTTTCTTTTTTTGCACGCACCTATCGTTTTGGGGTCTAATCTGGTGAATTATCTGTTTAAATGACTTTCCTCCTCCATACCCCACCATTACACCTTTCTTTCTTTCTCTCTCTCTCGCTCTCTCTCTCTCTCTCTCTCTCTCTCTCTCTCTCTCTCTCTCTCTCTCTCCTCTACAGAAGCCTACCCCTCCCTCACAGCAAGGCAACAGGTCTGGTTTCAGATCCAAGGTTGATGTGTAGCATACTGCTCAGTTGAAGAGCATAATTAAGTTCAACCTTAAAAGATAACATCATAGATTGAATTTTCTTCACAAATATAAACATTGCAAAATGGTGTTCCGGACAGCAATAGAGCATGCTAAGAAGCACCCTGGAGTAAGTAACTTTTTTATTCTTATTCTTTAGTTGTTGTGTGTATATTAATATTTAGATCTTTAGGTCTAAAAAAAATCCAGCCTATATTTCAAATGCATTTAAAAAAAAAGTCTAACGATTCTCAGAAGTTAACAGTTTAAAAATATATATTAATTGATTGTGTTACTTTAGTCACTTTGTAGGCTTTGCTCATGCAAATGTATTTTGATCGTTTTTGAAGGGTCAGCATCTGGACAGCTCCAGGAAAAACACGCTGACAAGTAGCATACAATTTTATCCAGTATAAACTATTCCGGGGCATTTAACCTTTGCTGACATCTGGTAAGCTAATTAGTATATGCATCGCGATACTTGCGAAGCCAACGATCTAATTGTACCTAATCTAGCCATAACCTCTCACCCTAATTAGGTTAATATGTTCTTATTGCTTGTTTGAAATAGTGCCAAACTTCCATTAGGCTACTAGGAACGAGGAAGAGGAGCATGCGAGTTCGCAACTCTAAAAACGGTCTAATAATTAAAACATAGGGTTAGACAACATTGACAAGTGCAAATTCCACGGATTGCACCTCGGATAACAAGAGTGTGTTCGTTTCTTGCAAACTTCTGAACGACCATGTCTGGAATGAGTTGACTTTGGGATAATCAGTGTGCCGTCATTCCCAATGACGAGGGTGACAAGTCTCGTCATTGCGTTTTGGCTCTCTGGGGAGGACAGCTGCATAACGAGAGAGAGAGAGAGAGAGAGAGAGAGAGAGAGAGAGCTCATTGTGAACCTCAGTGAGCTTCAGAATATCATCCGACAGCGAGGTAGATTTATGAAAAGTAAAATAACGTATAAGCCTATGAGGCAGCAAAAAAAAACACTCAACATTTTCACAGTGCGAATATCTATGCCTTCAATAAAGACGTAGGTAACACTTTCATAAGTTTAGATAAGACGTTCAACGTGTGACAGCATGTGCATCATGCTATTATTAAACATTCAGGATCAGGATGATGTAGAACGAGGAAGCGCAGCATTGAGGCTAATCCCCGGGTTCTGATTGGCCAGCTGATCAACTGGCCTCTGTTATGTGTCGCTGTCCCTGTCCTAGAGAACATGTGATCAGCCTAAAGGCTGGACCATCGCTGGAGTGGGACAGAGAATCAATCGTCCCTGTTCATTTGGGCTTAGACCAGCCCACTCAAATCTTTAGCACACGTGTGCAAGATTATTTTTAAAATGGATTTGTATAATTCGTTTTTTTTATGTTATTATATTGTATATTACTTTAAGGGGGGTGGCGGGTTCTGCTCGGCTCCCTCACACACCACCAGATGTCACACACAGCAGTCAACCGAATCAGGCATGCACTCATCTTGGAGTCATGCTGCTATCCATTTGGCCTTTTGTGCTGGTACAACGAGAACGTGACGTAACGTCCTGGCTCTTCCCACCTTAAAAGTGTTCCAGTAGTCTTTTGTGTGCGACGAGTGGGAGATGAGTGGGAGTGGGAGAATACATCTAAACTTTATTAACTACGGGCGCAGCCATCTTCGTTCGTCCAGCGTCACAGGGATCTTTCGCGACTCGGTGTACTCATCAGAAG